>NC_073693.1:261570091-261870091 GCF_029784155.1 Uranotaenia lowii | reverse complement strand
ACCTTATGTCAAGCAAAATGAGAGCAGATTTGGCTCTCAAGGCGTGATAGCAAAATTTGCTATAATTTTGCCATAAAAGTCTGCTCGGGTGTTATTTAGAATAACTAACTTATTTTGTAGAAATTACTTCATCTGGAATTAAGGAGAGGTCAATTGGATTTTTTTTATAATAATACCACTTTATCACAACTTGTTGATCGTAAAAACTTTTAAAATTTAAACTGCAACACAAAAAATAATAGGGAAAATAAGGTTTAATAGTGGACAATAAGCTTCACTTATGCCTTCAAATTTTGCGTGATAAGATTGAATAAATTCCCTAAAGATGATACTAAACAGCATCGAAATTGCGGAATAATAAAAAAAAATCGTTATAGACCAAAGGTGAGCAACCTTTGGAAGCAACGGGCCACTTTTAATTTGAAATTCTTTCGGCGAGCCGCATAAAAATAAAGTTTATCTAAGCTATAATAATTTGCAGAGCTTTACGTTATTCTCTATAACGACAAGTTTATGACAAAAAAAATGAAAAAGGATAAAAGACGTATTCATGTACTTGCATAACTTTTTTTCTTTTAAATTAAAGGTGATTGAACCAGCCGACGTCGAATAGGTTCATCAATAAATCTTGATAATTTTCGAGTAATTTTAATGTTTTGAGTGATTTGAAATGCTTACCGAATATTCTTTTTTTTTACAAAAAAGAAACATCATTTGTGTCTTTTTATTTATTAAAACCAAAAAAATGTAAGTCTTTCTACGCTTCCTAAAAAGATTTGAACCGTTTTTTGAGAAAAATTCTTTTTTGTTCAAATCGATGCGATGGCTTTTTTCGTGATCACTTCAATTCAAAATTTTCATGGAGCTTAACCATATTGAATTTTTGGTGCCCTTTTTCGTAATGTTTTTATCACAACTCATTTAAATTTGGTCGTGAAGCCTCAATTTTTTTTAATAAACGGTGATTTTTTTTAATTTGAAGTTCCGTGAGAAATAATTGCATTGAGATATTGAGCAAGGTTTCAAAATTATTGAAAAAAAAATTACCAGGTTTTTCAATGTTACAGTTAACATTATTGATTCTAGGAAGAATTTACAGATTTCATAAATTTTAAATTTAATTTAGATACCTCTGGGATAGAAAGCCTAAGGCTAAATCATGAAAATCTTATGACTTTGGTAATTTGGATGTCCCATTTTTAGGTGAAATTACTCCTTTCAATCAATGTTTTGAACGATTTGTCTGTATAATTTCTGAAAAAAGCATCACACATAACACAAGTTAACAAAATTCACATTTTTCGAGGTGCAAGGAAGCTCAAAACTAATTTTGTCATATTCAGGGGCGCGGAATCCAAGTTTGTATTTTATTAAATAGCTTTTTGCAGCTCTAGTTTTCAAGATAACTTAAAAAAATAGGTTAAAAAATTAGTTATTCAATTTTTGTCCTTTTTTGACAAAACTGTTAAATTCAAATACCTACTTATTGTCTCAATGATAAACTTTCAAAAAGAACCACGAGTTATTTTGAATTCTGAGAAAAAAAAGGAATAAAAATTTTCTTTTTGTTTTCCAATCCTGCGAAAAACCGGGATACGAAATACGAAAATCAAACTAAAATGATTCTTTGATATTTTTAAAACAGTAAGTCAAATCATTTCAAAGTCTTCAACAAACTTGCTGAAAAATCAAAATTCTATATTCAACTATATTCTTTATTGAGGTCAGAAGGAGTTGTTATCTTTTTTTTTTTTTTTGAATTTCTTTAATTGTAGAATTCAATTTTTGGAAGCGTTGTATCTGTGAAACAAGAATAACTCGACAATATCTGAGTCCTTGATTGAAAGAAAGGGTAGTGAATTGATTCAAAATCAGCTTATGAGTGTTATGTAGGTTTATTGGTTTAACAGTTATCAAAAAGATAAATTTTACCCAAAATAGATCAATTTAAAAATTTCCACACGCCATATTACCGAAACTAGCGATTGCCGAAATTTGTGAAATGATTAAAGACACCAGATTCTTACAAAATCAGTTGAAACATAGCCTCCAAAAATGCTTTTTCGCTGTGTAATAGTTACAAACTTTTTGGTTTGAATTATGAAATTTGAGATATTGTATTTGTCGAGATATCAGAGTTTCGCTGAGTTCTCTCGATAAGAAACCACAATCGTCAGCCCAGTTTTTCTTATAAAACTTTCCTAATTTCTGTCATTATTTAAGAACAAGGATATTTCACTTCATCATACAATTTTAACTTTGTTTGAAACGAAAAATAAAGTCTGAACTACTTCATATATTACGTTTTTCCGATAAATAGAAAAAACTCAATAAAAAGCATAAATCCTACAAAAAAGTCAACAATCTGGATAATTATGGGAAAAATTCAACTGCAAACAAGTGACATGTATATCAAGTCATTGATAAATCATGGTTTTGGGTTAATAGGGACTATTATTTTATGATAACTAACAATCTATCGTAGAAAAAAAAATCGTGAAGTTATTATAATTTGAGATAAGCTTCGCGGGCCGCACAAACACGTCTCGAGAGCCGCGGGTTGTTCATCCATGTTTTAGCCATTTATTGACTGAACTGTCGAATAACAATCGCATCAATTCATCTTTTTATTCTCCTGATAGTTCTCAAGAATATTTGTTTTAACAGGATTTTTGACCTACTTCCAATGATTTCATTTTTATTTAATTTTTTTTTGGTAAGGAAAAATATTTAGGATGGGATTATAAGCAAACAATGATTACAGATTTCAAATTTTAAGCAAGAGTCGGCAAAAGGAGTTGTCCTTATTGCATAAATGATGTTATTGTGCATTGGATGGAGACGAAAGTCCAACCACAAGAGTTTTACAAGACGAGAACTTTATTCCTGATTTCAAACTTTGTATTAAATGACAGGAATATTAACTTTTTTTTGCAATTATATTGGTATTTCAAAAAAAAAAAAAAACAAAAAAAAAAAAAAAAAAAAGGGTATTCCAAATAAAACGTTGTTTGACTAAAATCTTAGACCGTAAAAAGCCAAAAATTATTATTCAAAATTATAACTTTATTATACATAAGATCAAAACATAAATTCATAAACGAGAGTTCTTCTTAACTGACACACGATTCCTGGAATCCAAATTTAAACCAAACGACAGGAGTCGTCTATAGAACTTTTTTTTTGTGTTTTACAGTAATTGTGTTAGTAAGCATCAGATCAAAAAGAAAATCCATACAAAAGAATTTTGCAGGAGGAACAATCTGTTTAAAATTAATAATTTTATATCAGAAGACATAAATAGGGTTCTTTCTTTATTTAACTTATAGTTTTTGGCAATAATTTCATTAAAATGCATGCGATCAACACGAAAATTCGTACAAAGGTGTTTTTTTTATACGAATCAATATTTTATTTTTATTTTCAGTTTGATAGACAAGCAAAAAAGGTTGCATACTGTTAAATATTTTAAGCAATGCAATAAACATGCATCACAATGATCATTCAAACACAGACTCCTCATCACATCTGTAAAGTAAAAAGTTAAACGGTGTCCGTACGGGATCAGCTAGTAGGTTATATTTTATTGTTGCCCTACATCCTGTCCAAAGCAAATCCGTCAAAAACAAGAAAACGTTTATGAAGCTGCGATTTTATGCGCAATGTGTTTACCGGTATAAATTCAGGAAAGCTACACGAAAAAAAAATCCTAGGACTTAGGACATAAAGCTGATGATGTTGCAGATGATGATGATGATGATGATCGTGAAGTTCCAGCTAGGGGCAGCAAAGACGATGATAATGCTCGCTGATGAGGAGTGTTCTCGAGTAAGATTTTCATTCACTTTTTTTTTATTTACTTTTCCTGGCGCGCGAATATTTGTAGGACGACGCGAGTGCATTTGGCGAAGTTCGTAATACCTTCCTTGAATGGGGACCCGGTTGGCAAGAACTGACGACTGCCAAGAGGATGCTGCAGTTGCCACAATCCCCGAGAAAGAGGGGTTTAAAAAGTGCACAGCTTGCGCGCCGCCGAATGAAAGTGAGAGTAAAACGTGAAGATGATGATAGGTTTATTGCATTATGATGAACTGACACGCGAAGTTCTCTTTTTATTTCTTCTGACGCTTCAACTACCGGTGTCAAAACGGTCGGTCGAGGTGAGAAAGATGATTTTGTGTTGATTGTTTTGAATTATGGCAATTTTTTTCACGATTTTGCTGAGAAAGCGTTTGGAGGAGGTTTTGAATGAACATATTTCGGAAATGTTTTTATTAAAAAATCCCATTTGAATAATTTTGTCGATACAAGTAAGATTCCTTAAAACTCGATTTTGAAACTACAACAGTCAATGTAATGTAATGTAATGTAATGTAATGTAATGTAATGTAATGTAATGTAATGTAATGTAATGTAATGTAATGTAATGTAATGTAATGTAATGTAATGTAATGTAATGTAATGTAATGTAATGTAATGTAATGTAATGTAATGTAATGTAATGTAATGTAATGTAATGTAATGTAATGTAATGTAATGTAATGTAATGTAATGTAATGTAATGTAATGTAATGTAATGTAATGTAATGTAATGTAATGTAATGTAATGTAATGTAATGTAATGTAATGTAATGTAATGTAATGTAATGTAATGTAATGTAATGTAATGTAATGTAATGTAATGTAATGTAATGAAATGTAATGTAATGTAATGTGATGTAATGTTATGGAATGTAATGTAATGTAATGCAATGTAATGGAATGTAATGTAGTGTTCGGAGAAATATTTATCTAAATTGTGGGAAGAAAATAACAGCGAAAAGCTCTACTATAGGCCCATGCATTAAAAAGTCTCGATATTCTTAAATGCCATTCTTCCATTCATATCACTTCGCATGAGATTCAGAATCAATAATGACACAATTACTACTCTGAAAATAAATTCCATGTAGGTTCAATAACGTTCAATTGACCATCGTATCTCATCTTCTGATTATCCGTTACAGTAGCAAAAGTTCAATATTGTTATAAAATTATCCACGCGATAGCTTGAAGGGATTTCGAAGTTTATGGATTAAAACCTCTCGAACCAAATTACTGAATCACATTTGATAAAAAAAAAAAAACGAATAGATGGGAAAGCCTTCGAAGACAGCAACATGGCACTATCAAGATGTTGTTGGCATTTGAAAACGCAAAACTAACAACCGATCACCGCAGAAGGTGGATCAATTTACGAACCGTTCTCACCCGGAGGTGAATATGCAAGCACAAGGTATGTTTAGAGAAGATGGACCCTCGATTCACAATTTAGTTATTTAATTTCGCGAAATGCCCACCGTCATCTTGAGGAAGATGCTGCGCGTTGACGTTACGCGACCTTCCCCTTGAGGCGTCTATTTTTTTTTTTTTTTTGGATGATGTCGGTCCATCGCGTGGATGGTGCAGTTTTGACATTTTTCTGACATTTTGAAGGAGCCAACGTAATTCAAATTTCGCCTCCAGGACTAACATGAAAGATCAAAGCTGTTGACCACTGAAGGAAGGTTTGCATTAGCTCGGACGTCAGATGCGATGAAGCTTCTTGATCACCTAAGGTCTAGATTGGCTTTGGAATTATAGTACATAGGGGGAAAGTTCATGATATGCGCCACGACGGTAAAACGCGCCACTTGGAAATACATAATATGCTTGTGTTTAATGCATGAAAAACATCACTAATCTATAAATAATTGATCGAACAATCAAGGCATATTTAAATTTTGTTCCTAAATGTAGTAAAATTAATTTAAAAAATAAAATAAAGTTTAACCTTGTTTTGATGTAAAATGCAGCAGATTTTCAGTAAGGTTTTACTATGGTTAAGAACAGCAAAATAATAAATGTTTTGTGCAGAATGAGATTAAAATTTTATAAATTTGGATTTATGATTGCGAAAACATGTTAAACATGCGAAAATAGTTAATTTTAACAAGGTTTCTATCATATCCTATTGTTTTGGAAATACGCGCCAGGTTCATTTGATGCTAATAGTATGAAATGAACATCTCATAGTTTTCTAAAACGGTCTGTGCGAAAAGAAAAACAAAATATTCTTAATGAACATAAAATAATAGCTCTGATTCTTTTTTCTTGATCCCAACTACCGTTTTTATGAATTAATCATTTTGTACTAAAATTAAATTTAGTTTTGATGGTTTAGAATTGTTAACATATGGTTTTTTTCAAAAATATTCTTGAATAACCCCTTTTCAAATCTTAAGTGAGGGAATGGAAAAAGAAAAAATAAACCGGTGAACTGGAAGTGTGTAAAATTGTAAAATTTTCAAAATGTCAAAATTTCTACCACATTCTCCCAACACCAGTGAACTTGCTCTTAATGGTATATTGTTTTATTTTAGAGAATATATAACAAAGTTCTAGTTAGAAGCTAAGTGAATTGATCATATCATAATACACGATGCGGATGAACTTTATTCATCCGTATAATTCATTAAAACCTGTGGCGCGTTTTAGGAATTGTTTACGGGCTTATCAATCGCATGTTTTGGTGCATCATGACAGTTGTTTGTGATCGAATTGAGCACCTGTTGGCGCATGATAGCAATACATCTGTACTCTGCTCTGTAAAATTAATAATGGTAAAATTGAATATTTTATGGTTAAATAACAATTTTGAATAAAAAAAGGCATTGGAACTAGTAGGAAATACAATTTCGAAAGACTCGGGTAAGTTTTCATCCATTAAAGCTGCTTAATATTCAATAATATCAACGATTTCCTTATATGGCGCATATTGACGCATGTTCCCCTAATCCGTTTATTAGTGAACAGATCTGGTGGTCTATGGATTGTACATCATTGAAATGAATTCGGTATCTGAAGAACAAATGTGAGGGTTTGTTTTGATGTGAGGGTTTGTTTTGATGAGGGGCTAACAGGTCATTAAACCTTGACATGATTGAACTTAAAACAACGCATAAAAACAGATTGGATTGTTTTTTTTTATCTTCCGATAACCACAAATTAAACATACTAACCCTAGAACAGTCCAATCGATGATTGCTGCTAAATAAACTGCACAAACAAACCCAGTGACTCGGAATCGTGAAATAGAGTCATAACTGTAATGAGTGATTAAGCCCCATCAACCTATTAATTTTAATATCATTTCCATCCGGCAGCGGCTGCAAAACAGAAACAGTACATACCTACCTTACCAAACGATGAAGCCAAATCGTGGTCGGTCCGGGCAAAAGGATCGGGTAATATGACAGAGTGAAATACCCACGCAGAATCTTTCTGTGGATTCTTTTCCCCTGGGGGATACGCGCACTGAAAGATTGTGGAGTGCTGGTTCTCAACAACCGTTTCGAAGATGCATAAAGGTATCTTTTTTTTCCATATTTCAACAAATTTTACTTTAAAAGTGAACTAAGATCAGATTAAAAACATCCGAAATGGAAACAGATTGGAATAAGTATTTGATCAATTTCTCAATCCCAAACACACAGTTGAGGTTCACCGTCTTTGACGGATTGATCCAGGAGTGCATTTAACTGAAGTAAAAACAAGTGTAGGTAGACTCGACGTGCAGTACCAGGCTGCGATCGTACACACCTTTTTCTGAAGGGCTTATGAAATTGTATTTTTGCTCATTCATTTAGAGGCTCTTAGGGTAGTTCTTTGCCGAGATTCGAAGTACAAAACGCTGATTGACAAAGTCCTTTCAAGTCCTTATAGTTGTATAAGTGGCTGAAATATTTTTATTTCTTTTCAGAAATTCATGTAGATGAACCTTTATGCACTGATGAGTGTTTCATTTATATTTTGATGGAGTTTAAATAATTTTATGATGTTTTATAACCTTACAGTTACTGACAGAATTAAGATTGATGGGGAAATTATAGCCTAACAAGCCCGAGTACCTTGGGAAAAAAAATTGAAATAAATAATATGCTATTACAAAAACAATATTTGCTTATTTTTTGATAAAATTATGTGTTTTTTATAGAAATTTTGTTGCGCTGGTTAATTGAAATTTTTTGATATTTTTTAGGTTCCGTTAATACATTGGCTGGCGAATGGTAGATAGTTAGTAACACGAGACCCCATACACCCAACCTTCGGGAAGTGGTCATATCACATCTTATCTTACAATTCTGATTCCCGACCTTCCCGCGGTGCTGACTGGGGTCCGAGCAACCTTAGCGGAGATTGGGTACCCAACCCCGGTGAATGCTTTGGTCGTATGCTTACTGAGACAGGAGGCTCCGTACGCGTCTGTTCTCCATGTCAGGGGCGGCATGCGAAGTGCAACAACGTCCTGGTGGTGTTCAGGATACAAAACAACAACATCACTCCAGTCCTTCTGCGAGATTATGGGGTTATATGCAGGCCTTGAGAGCCTGTGACAGCCAAAAAAATACAGGGAATGATTCATAAACAACAAATTTCGGATGGAAATTGACAAAAAGCCACGGGACGGAAAGGGATCAGCGATTGGAAACTTGGAACATGGAACTGCCGAGCTCTAAATTTCATGGGTACCCACGTGCTTTTCAACGAATTGAAGAGCCGCAAATTCGAGATCGTAGCGCTGCAGGATGTATACTGGAAGAGCACCACGGTACGAACGTTCCAAGATGATTATACAATCTACCAGAGCTGCGGCATACACAGGAGCTCGGAACAGCTTTGAGAGTGATAGGGAAGATGAGAAATCGCGTGGTTGGGTGGTGGCCGATCGACCAAAGAATGTGCCGGTTGAGGATCAAGGGCCGGTTATTCAACATTAGCTTCATCAACGTGCACATCACCTTGGAAGTACCGTTCGGTGACCACAAAGACAAATTCTACGCGCAGCTGGAACGTGAATACGATCGCTGCTTTAAACATGATATCAAGATTGTTATCGGGGATTTAAAAGCTTATGTCGACCAGGAGGAAGAATTCAATCCAACCATTATTGGAAAGTTCAGCGCGCATGAGCTGACCAACAAAAACGGCCCAAGACTAACATATTTCGCCGCCTCTAAACGAATGGCCGAACGTAGTGAAAATCACCGTACCGAATGCAATCACAGATCAACCACGTTATGATAGACAGCCGGCGCTTCTCGAACATCATTGACGTCAGATCATGTCGAGGCACCAACATCGAGACAGACCACTATCTGATGATGGTGAAGATGCGCCCAAAACTCTGCGCAGTGAACAACATACGAAACCGACGCTCGCCTTGGTTAGATATAGCACGACTGAAGCAACCTGAAGTCACGGCAGACTACGCGCAATCGCTCGAAGCAGCGCTGCCAGCAGAGGGCACTGGAGGGCAAGAACTTTTGGGATACCATCAAGACAGCCATCAACAGCGTTGCGGAGAATGTCATCGGGCATGTGGAACGGACACGACGGAACGACTGGTTCAACAAGAAGTGTAGAAGGGTGGTAGACGAAGAGAACGCCGCGTGGGCGGCAGTAGTGCAAAAAGCACCCGTCGAAACGTAGAAGTTCATCGACAGTGGAAGAGGCAGCAAGTTCAAATTTTCCAGAAGAAAAAGCGCCGCCTGGAGGAGAAGGAGCATCGTCCCCAAGAAACACGAAAGTTGTATTACAAACTCAATGCATATACCAAAAGGCTTCGTGCCGCAAGTCCAGCCCGTTACTACGGTAATCCGGATACTCGAACAGGTGAAACTGAACGAACAAGGATCTTGAATTGTGCGCGATAAAAATCCTAAGACCGAAGCCAGGGCCGTTGTCAGTCGTGCTTTTGGCGATGGTAGCACAAATAGTTTCAGGTCATCTTCAAAGGCATGGTTTTTTTTCTTCATCGCCAACTACGGTAAGATGAAGCATCATCGGAACTACATGTACCACTAAGAAAGAACCCAGCAAACATGAAATCGTATCAGAAATGATAACTTTAGTCGTTTACAATGGTGTTTCGAATCACAACTCCAACTGCATAGGTGGACGATCGTATAAAATTTCGTCTGAAGTCAGATTAAATTGGATATGATAGAAAGTCCGCCATGTTTGTAAATTTTGAAAATGATTTTGCTACCGCGCGGGCTTCAAGTGAGAAAATCATCGTCATGATCTCTCTGCAATCAGCAGTGCATCCATATAGCTGAAAATCAGATAGGAATTGAGTAATATTGACCAATGACAGAACTGGAATATTGTCACTGGCATCAATTTGTAGGCTATGAGAGCAAAATTTTGCGTAAGTATATTAAAACAGCATAAGAATAAAGCTACAAAAATGTTTGCTGGGGAGGAAGAAATGGATTGGATTCCGGAATTGAAAACGAACGAACTCCCGAAAAGTTTTATGAAACATCTTTTAACTGGTGTAAAAAAATGGACTTATTGACAATAATTTCATAAATTTTTTAGTTTTTTCATCCATTTGATAGATGGCAAACAGGTTTACATTTTTATAGCGTTGCACATTTTCTACTTATGAAAGACTTTACACGGAAAATTTCGCTCTCTATTAAACAATTTTGTTTTATTCAAAGCTTTCTTTAATTAAGAGCAAACAGTCAATTTATAATACTATTAAACTATTAGGCTTAAATCAAAGCTTTCTTACTTTATAAATGTTATTTAAGAGTATTTGAACTGTCAATTTGTAACACTATTACACTGTTAGGTTTTAATCGAAGTTTTCTGTGTTTATAAGGGTTTTTAAGGGCATTTTGACAGTTAATTTTTGAAACTATAAGTTTTTTTCCAAGTTTTAATTTTTTTAAAAGGTTTTTGCAGGGCATATTGACAGTGAATTTGTACTTTATCAAAGCAACTATTGTAACTTAAGTTTCTTGGTATAATACTTGACAAAAAGCTTAACTGGAACGCACATTTAGAATACGCTATCTCGAAATCTCTTTCTTCGTTTTGGATATGTAACAAGACTTTTGGCAAATCATGGGGATTGAAGCCGGATATGATCTCATGGATCTATACAGCAATATCGAGACCCAGATTATCCTATGCGGCTCTTGTTTGGTGGCCCAAAACTCTACAAAAAACAACACAAAAACGTCTACTTAAATTAAAAAGAGTAGCATGTCTTTCAATAACAGGAGCGTCTAAATCAACTCCCTCATCTGAACTGGAGGCATTGCTGCACCTTTTGCCTCTGCCAGAGTTCGTACAGCTAGAGGCGGAAAAAGCAGCTTTGAGGTTACAACGATCTGATGCATTACAAACTTGAGAGCTTAAGGGGCACTTAAAAATATTAAATAGGTTCAAAATAGTTGATTTACTAACGTCCGTTCAAGACTGGATGGTAAACAAACCAAATTTCTACACAAGTTTCGAAGTTTTGGATACTGATAGATCAACCTGGACACAGGGTGGCCCTACACTTAGAATAGGATCTGTATCTTTTTTACTGATGGCTCAAAAATGAATAACAATGCTGGTGCCGGAATTTATGGCCCAGGGGTTAACATATCGATTCTAATGGGATGTTGGTCAACAGTCTTCCAAACAGAGATCCATGCGATTTACTCTTGCGCGGAAATTTGATTGAAGAAGATGTATAGGCACGCTAATATATGCATATTCTCAGACAGTCAAGCAGCGTTACAAGCTCTAAAACCTCCAATGTGCAGCTCAAAACTAGTATGGGATTGTATTAATGCTTTAAATCAATTATCAATACAAAATCAGGTGAACCTTTATTGGGTTCCAGGTCACCGCGGCATAGAAGGAAATGAAAAAGCGGATATAGGAGAGGATCGGAAAGGCCAATGACCGGGCCGGAACCTTTCTGTGGACTATCAACTTTTGCATTTAACAATGAACCAGAAAATTGGAAAAAGTTAAAAATAAAATGGCTTGTAGCTATTGGTGCTAGGCAATCAAAAAGATTCATAGAGCCCGATTCAAAAAAAACTCGCGAACTTTTGAGCCTGTCGAAAAGTGATCTGAAAACATTTACAGACCTTTTAACAGGGCATTGTCCATGTAATTACCACCTTAAAAAAATTGGCAAACTTAGTAATGATATGTGCCGGTTCTGTAAAACTGAAGTAGAAACTGCAGAGCACTTAATGTGTGACTGTGGATATCTTATGACACATCGACTAAAAGTTCTTGGTAAGCAAATCCTAACGCCCGATGATATTTGGAAGATGAAGGCCAGTAAGGTGGTGGAATTCATAAGAAACACCATCCCAAACTGGAATTATGTCTTGATTTCGTCTACAACTGACATCTCAATTAATGATGACAGTACGATAATCAGACAAATAGTAAATTGGGTTAAATTGGTCGCAGTGGATTTTGCTCATACAAAAAAAAACTATTGTTTTGTTCGGAAAATGTTTTTGGTTTCATAATGAAGTGTGGAAATGGTTTTATAGAATTCTTGAAATCTCTTATAAAGAACCTCAAAAGAGATATAAATGACACTTTTATAAAAAGTTTTATAAAGGTTTTGTAGCTATCCCGAAA
Source organism: Uranotaenia lowii (assembly GCF_029784155.1). NCBI lineage: Eukaryota > Metazoa > Arthropoda > Insecta > Diptera > Culicidae > Uranotaenia > Uranotaenia lowii. The sequence goes on along the minus strand of NC_073693.1, from coordinate 261,857,617 downwards.
ACGGTTTTTAAGAGTTCATATTGAAATACGTGTTAAGATAACAAAGATTTTATTAACCTTTTATAAAACCCCTTGTTTGCTTACAAAGGCTATTTGAATTTAAATTGTTACTTAGGAATATTTCCCCATCTACAAGAATAATTGGGCTGTGAGATGTACCGAGCACTCACTGTCTACAATGCCGCCTACAAACTGCTATATGGCCGGCTTCAAAAAGGGACGGTCTACGACAGACAAGATCTTCACAATACGGCAAATCCTCCAATAATGTCATGAACACCAAGTCCTTACGCACCATCTATTCATCGAATTCGATGGTCTATCCTGCATGATGTTTAACGTTGCGCTTGAAGGTGAAATTCGACGAGTGGTGAGCGAAATGCAGGGCAGGATTTTCTACAGATCCAGTCTAATTCTCTGCTTTGCCAACGACATTAATATAGTCGGCAGATCATCTGCGGCGTTGGAGGTCTACCGCAAACTGAAAAGCGAAGCATGAAGCTTGTTGACGGCGACGATCTGAAGATAGTCGAAGACTTTATTTATCTCGGCTCATCGGTAACCGCAGACAATGTCACCAGCCGTGAGATCGGGTGGCAAATGATCAGCCGAAGTCGTGCCTACTATGAACTTCACAAGCAACTGTGGTTGAGAAGAATAAGCTCCACCCCTGTATACGGCGCTCATTAGACCGATTGTCCTTTACGGACACGAGGCGTGGATATTGCTCGAGGAGGACTTGCGCACATTCGGAGTATTCGAGCGACGAGTGTTGAGAACCATCTTTCGCAATGTGCAGGAAGACGGAGTGTGGAGGCGAAGTATGAACCACGAGCTCGTGCGACTCAACGGCGAACCCAGTATCCAGAGAGTGGTGAAGAATGAACGGATACGCTGGGCAGGGCATGTTGCGAGAATGCCGGACGACTGCCCTACGAAACAAGTGTTTGCTACGATTCCGATAATAACCAGACGAGCAGGGGCCCAACGAGCGAGGTGGTTAGAACAAGTGGAGCGTGATCTGGCGTATCTGGGATGCCCAAAAATTTGTAGAACGGTGGCCATGGACCGAGTGAATTAGAGGAATATTGGTCATTAGGTTATGTCTTGAGACAAATCTATAGAGAAGTCTATATACAGCCAAAAATTTATATTTTTAAAACACACCCTCCGCGAGTGTGCTACACTTGGAAGCCTATCTGAAATCGTAACGCGATTGCTCTATAAAACGTGTGACCAACTTCTTTTTGCTAAATGTACGCGAATCTCGTGTTAAAGCTTTTTTTGAATTAAATTTAAGCTTATTTTTGCCTACAGAGCGTTGGAGATGAAAGCTTGAATCTGACAAAAAAAAAGCTTTAAATAAACTGAGAAAAATGCTTAAATTTGTGAAATGTTCTTCACACGGCTTCTATAATGTTGCATTCGGGTGTCATTAATAAAATATTATTACTCATAATTAAACAGAACACTTTAGGTTACTCAATGATACTTAAATTGAAGAATTTCACTCATTCGTTTCTTGGATATACAATGCCAAGTTTTGGTGTTTTCCTGTTTAGATAAAGATAGGTATAGATAAAAGGGTTTTTACAGTATATGGTCGCATACAACTTACGATTTCTCCATTAGAAAATAACGTAAAAAATGGTAAAAAAAAATTAAGAAGGGGTTTTATCAAACTCTAAAGAAATACAAACAAAATTGTCGACTCTTTTGATAAATTCTTGAACTTTTCATCGAAAACTTCTAATCAATTTCTGTGGCAATATCAACCGTTCCGGTCGTTTTTTTCACCACTTTACGAACACAAACACTTATAGAATCACAATGAAACTTGATGTTTCCTCAAAGTGATTCCATGAGCTATACACTAAGTGAAAAGTGCTTCAAAAACTAACGGTCAGATTATGTTTTTTTTTTGTAAATTCTTTATTTGAAACGGCTCATACCTTTAGGTTTTAAGGAGCCAAACTCGTTTTGTTTGATTACATTTGTGTGCTTATAAATATCTAGTTCACTTTTGTTTCCCTTTTGAAGTGTTCCGTTGCAGGAAACGGAAAGCTCAAATGTTGATAGGAAAACTCGGTTAGAGTACTGGTAACTCTAACATCGACAACAGTTCAAAGTTCTGGTAACTTCACTGACGTCGATAGGGATAACTTTCTTGGTACTTGGATTCACAAAACCACCCTTTTGTATTTGGGAACACTTTATTTGCACTTATACTCACTGAAAGTTGGAACAATATTCACTGAAAGGCGGAACAATACTCACTCAAATGCAGAATAATACTCACTGAAAGGCGGAATAATACTAACTCACAAATTACTCGACTCTGTATTTATATGCTAATGGAATGTTCTGGAAACGACGGAATTATACCAATAAATTACGTATAGAATATTCTAGATTCTTCTAAGGATTATAATGGAACTTTCTAGAAACATCGGAAATACAATGATATAGGAATGGAACATTCTGGAATCTTCTATGGTAGAACATGCTAAATAGTAATGGAATATTCTGGAACTTTCTATAATGGAACATGCTAGTAACTAAGCTTGCTGAACATAGAATCTTCTGGAGTATTCTTCAAGCGTATTGGTATACGCTGGAACATGAAGAAAAGAAAGAAAATAGATAGGGAAATATGAAAATAAAAAGAATTATAGACGGAGATCAATAGCTTTAAGAAGGTCAGATGATGTTGTTCTGCAAAATAGTCCATTTTCGGAAAAACGTATAATTTTGTTTTACTTTATTTCCATTTAAAGCCTTTTTGAATCGTGTTGAATGATATGTTGAATAACTTCAAATAAACCTTAAAGTTAATGACAATCTTGAGTATTGAACAATTTAGTACAACCCTATTTCTGTTGCTCATTATCCTGCGTATCGGAACCTCAGTGCGGTACCGTTGGCACCTCCAAGAGGTCTACGAAGATGCGGGTCCTCGTGATCGCGAAATGCAAAGCTAAAAAACAGGAAAAAAACAACATAACGCTACACAGCATTATTATCCCAATGCAATTCAATGGTAGTCAACGGTCCAGCATCAAAGCGCAAGAAGATGCGAATGTTGTTGCAGTGATATATGAGAGACAAACATGCGGAGTCGTAGACGATGATTTCGCAATAATCATTACCACCAACACAGAGCTTACCGGCGCAGTTTGCCAGAGAGCAGTGACAAAAGAAGAGGATGGAGATGAGGTGGAGGCGAAGACAGCTAATGATACGGTGGGCGAAGGTCTGCGCAGAATGTTTGCCGACGACACGATGTGCGGAAAAGGGAAATAGGTGCGATCCTACATCGGATTATGGAGCGCGGATCTACAAGAAGTTTTGTTTTCCGTTTCCCATTCGGAGATGGTGTTTTGTTTTCCCTCTCGAAAACTCATTCACGTTCTTACTAGGACCTTCCTATAAAGAAAGACCGACCTGCTGCTTAGCCGGCTAATGATCATTTAGCAACGAGAGAGAGAGAAGGAGAGGAAAGAAAAAACGCAGCGAATATCGTAATCACCGTCATGATCGTTATTATTTAGAAATTTATGAGTGTTGGTGGAAATTAAATTGTGCACTAGTCGATAATCGGTGCAATTTTTCTCCCGATCTGTGTATGGTTTTTATTTTTGATTTATGAGGAAGTTTCCTCTCAATGAGTGAACGTTCAATGAAGTTAAGTGTGGAAATATGATCACTAGTCAAAGAGCCGGCTGGTTCTAGTATGATGACAATTTTTATTGAATAATTTAATATATACGCAATCCTAACACATAGATACCTTCTTACTAAGTTACTTATGGATCCAAACAGCCGATGTTAAATAAAATTTATTTGTAAAATTGTTTTCTTTTTTCCATCCTAATCGTTCGTGAATCCTTCAACATGCCTATAAAAAGAATGCACTGGTCTACAGAAAAAAGGAAAATTGTCTCGCATTTTCCTACAGATGTATCACCAGTCACTCAATAAGTCCCCTTGGTCCGAGTTCTTGAGTCGAAATGCAAACACCCATGTCCGGATACTCATTATTTTTAAATTGTACCAACCAACAAATGACGCTAAGTGTACCCGGCAGATCAGAAAAGAACAGGAAAAAAAAAATTAGACGCTTCCCATTTGAACCTCGAAGTGCCCCCGAATGTGTTGATATTTTTATATCCCGTCCAAGCAGAACTGCGCGGTCTGGCGATGCGGTCTGCTACCGAGGTTGGAACATTGCAATTGGAAGCATCGTAAAGCAAGGATTAGGGATGAGCAGGAACTATTTTTTTAGATAAAATTTAGTCTTCTTCAACAATTTTTATAGAGTCAAAACGAAACCTTTACTTTGATGATGATAAACAACCTGTATCTCCATACATTTTGATTGAATAAATATAACAAGTTTTGAGAAAAAATTATGTTTGTAAATCGAGCTGAAAATATTCTTTGAAAGATATATTTCTGCAGGAGCATTTGTTCACTACTGATATCGGTCTTGTTCTGAAGGCCTCATTTGGCAAGAATCTAATTAAACTGTGTGTTCTGTAATAAGTCTTAAAATTTAATTCAACTGTTTTATTAAATTCGTGATAGTTGGTTGCAAATTGATTTTATAAGTTCAAAACGATGGTTACTTTTTAAGATTTTAAACATCCGAACAATTTTTGGTAGCGTTCAAACAAAGCGCTTGATCCATTGCTTCTGCTTCTAACATCAACATTGCATTCTCAAAGGTGGTGGGAAATATTAAAGAAACATGAGATATCAAATGAAAAAAGAACATAAGCCATAAATATCATGAATTTTTCGAAAAAGATTTAACGGCTTACCGACGGGACTTGAAACCGCAATTTCCGCTCCAGTACATCGGTGCGTTAGCCAATTACACCACGGTGAATGTGACGAAATAGGCTTATGTCGAGCTTCATCAGCGATTGCTGGATCCTATATCGATACACTTCATGTACATCTCGCATGTGTTCTTCGCTCACACATTGATCTCTCCGTTGTTTTTCCTTCACCACCAGCGTTGCCAGATTGCAAACCGCTAAAATCCGTAGGTTTGAAAAAATGTACTCATATTGGCATAATGAAATATGAAGACCTTTTTTTCGTCGTCAGATAGCATTCTCGTTCATCCGCAGAATTCCTATGTTTTTTTTCTATAATCTGTAGAAAATCCGTAAAAAATGCTGAATATTCATAGATTTTGAGCATCGTTCCGTAGGTCCGTAGAAGTGCTTAAAATCCGTAGATCTATGGAGAAATCAGTAGATCTGACAACGTATATCACACCCCATTGACTCGTGATTTTAGCCAAGTGCGCATATGGTCGATTGCTTCAGGTTTGCCGCTGCTTACGACGGTCATATGAAGAAGCAATCAGTGCTGCTCAAGGCTCGTTTACCAGTAGTTTACCAAGTAGACCAGTCAGTCACACAGGGAGGTGCATCTTCGTTACCTGAAAATTTTCTTTTCAACCTTGTATCTGTTAAGAGGCCGTTCAAATATTACGTAACGCAATTCTCGAGAATTTTCAATCTCCCCCTCCCCCCTATGTAACACATTCGTCTTAAAATTTCTTAGCAAAATAACAAGCTGCTATACCCCCTCTCCCCCTTAAAGCGTTACGTAACATTTGAATGATCCCTAAACACATATTGAATGTAAAGAAACTACTGCAATCGCCGTGTGCCGATTGGGTCAGGGTCATCCCAATCGAGCAAAAGATGTGTCAAATTCGTTTGATTATAAAGTATTGGAACAGATCTCGCGTAACATTTCGATAGGGGGAAACCAGCGGTTAACTTGAAACGAGCAAACCCAGCTAACATGAAATCGTAATAGAAATGATAATACAAATTGATTATTAAGACATTTTCGATAACCATCGTGAACACGTTGGTGTTGAGTGATTTCTATTATTCATTTACGACAAGCTTTGCCAAAATAAATTGAATCGGAAAGCAGTTTAGTCAATTCGTAAATATGTTTCCAAAAAGTTGAGAAATGGTCATTCGACATTAACGATTTGAGCTGTCCAAAAGTGAACTGATTTACGATAAATGGGCTGTCCTAATTGACACTATAACCGGTCTCTCACTTTCTTCTTTTGACCGGTTCGTTAAAGAAAATCTCACTTATAGAGCTATGGCGTGGAGTATATCAACTGATGAGTTGGCCTCTTGGAAAGATATCGGACATCAAACTCGGAAGACTGGAATTCAAATCTCGGTCGTGCATATTTTTTTGTTTTCTTCAAATTACGTAGAATCGTTTATACTGCTTTTTGTGGGGAAATTTGGACAGTAAATCGATCATTTCCAGCCTGGTAGACCATTCCGAGGTGATTGGAATTACATCGGTAATCTGAAAGCTTTGTTTTGGATGTTGTTTTCTGCTATCCCAGACAACCATTTCGTGGGTATTTCGAATTTGCAACACAAATATACGTGCAAATATACGTGTAAACATATCGTATATAATGCAGCCAAACCAGTATAAACGTATCATTTTGGATGCCATATAGGTACATTAGCACACATATTCTTGATTTGGATTGTTTTGAATTTCGATTTGCACGACTTGTCATGCGAATCATTTACGACTACCCTGATTTATTTTTTGGAATATACAATGACAATTTTAGATGATTCAAGTTGCAATCATAGGGCAATATGTGATTGGGAATATTTTCATATACGACATTTTTCGTAACAATATGAAAAGTTTGACGGCTTATTTGGTCGTCTTCTGTGACTTCAGTGTAGGGCTCTAATTTTCCATCAGTTGGATAAAAATAAGATTATTTCAAAGAAATGCCTGATTGCTGAATTTTTTCAACATTCATGAAGTTATTGTAGTACCTGGACTTGATCCCCTGACGATACGATCTGCAGCTCATGATGATTCCTCGACGCTATCTGGAATATATAAATTTAAGGGAATTTGCTTCATAGGCATTAAATCAAAAGCAAATCGTATATTTCTATAACTAAAAACTTTTGAATCGTAGAACACGTCATCGATGATCAAAAAATAGACCAACATTTTGAAGCATACTTAAATACGATTCCTATCATCGATGTCTCATTTTATGGTGACTGATCGTGGTCCGTGCCACAAATAATGACAAAAGAAATTTCAATGGATTTTGGTTTGTATTCTCAACATTTCTGGCAAAAACACTCCCACTTTTCCCCGACCGTGTACTCACCGCATTCTCGTTGAACGGACCCTTTAAGAGCGGCACTTCGCCTGCCCTGCATGCGTCAGCCGCCCTTCGACAGGGGTGCCAATCGGATGGCACCTCGTGCCTCTTCTACTGTTCGGCCGCCCTACGACCGGGGCCGATTGGATGCACCTCAGCACCGTAGCTGTTATTCGGCCGCCCTGCGACCGGGGCCGATTGGGTGGCACCTTGGCACCGTTGCTGCTGGTCGGCCGCCCTACGCCTGGGGCCGATTGGTGGCACCTTGGCGCTGCTGCTGCTCTTCGGCCGCTCGGTGAACTGGAGCACCGATTGGCAGCACTGCGTGTGCTGTTGCTCGCTGTTGTTTGTGTCGAACGGATGGCACCATTGCGACCTCCGCTTCTGCTTGTGGACAATCTATGCCGGAAAACCTCCACTTTTCTTCACGGCAATTCTCGAGTCCCGGTGGTTCCATGTTAGTGTTTGGCTGCACGGCGATCTGGAACGCCGATTGGCAGCACTGCGTGAGCTATTGCCCGCTCTTAGCTCGGGCCGATCGGATGGCATCACTGCTGCCTTCTGCCTTCAGCCGCCCTTCGCCAGTGGCACTGATTGTTTGTAGTATTGGTGCCTTCGCCCTATGCCTGTGACGCCTCCTGGGGACTACCAGGGGGCTGCTGATCGATTTGTAGTATTGGTGCCTCCGCCCTACGCCTGTGGCGCCTCCTGGGGACTGCTGCTACTGCTGATTTTCTTCGGCTGTTTGGCTCACGTGCCACTGCCCGAAATTGCCGCACCGGAAGGCAGAAGCAAAAAGGAAACGCTTAAAATGCTGGCCTACGGGTCTAGTGCGTACGACTTACGCAACGTGGTTGTGCGGCTCTTTTCGTTTTTTCCTGTCCGCCTCTTCTGGCCGGCTCGTCTCGTTGATAGGTTTCTGTCAAGGTGCAGAAATTTTCATTAATGCGAGATTATTGGTGCACTGCAGGGTAGTGCTTACCTTTTCTTTTCTTCGGCCAAATCTATTGCAGGTGTTGGGATACACTTTCCGGCTCGTCGGGCACGCGCTATGGAGTGGATTTCTGCACGGTGGGGTGAGAAACTGTTAGCACGAGATAATCGGTGGACTGAACGGTAGACAGTGATTGAAATCCTCACCAATTTTCTCATCAGAGGCTCTCAAAATACACGCTTTGAGGCCTCGCATAGTAATTACAGGAGACGATACATATACATTCATTCAAACCTCCCCCCATGAGGAGGATCTGCTCTGAGAGACATTATTCGTTTGCTGCCCCAAACGAACTCTCTCAACGTTCGGTTGCTACATGATGCATGAAGAAGACGAGGCACACATACTCATTTACGTTATTGAATTTGATGGACTCATGCCGATAGCTGTCGTTGAGGAGAACATCTTCAACCTCGCCGCAAAGGTTGAGGCAACAACGACAACAACCGAACTTATTGCATTGCATAGGCCCGCAACGTATGGAGCAAGGAGGGGGGAGAAAAAAGAAACGAAAACACTAGCTGCCTGCGTGCGGTTGCTGTGCAATAATAGCAACAGCAGAAAAACCTCGGGTATTCGTTCCAGGCACAAACGAGGAGACTCGGGTTTGCTGTGCCTTTTGAATTCGGAAAATTTGTTCGAGCTGAGGGCTTTGTTGGTAAACAAACTCCACGTACTCCAAAGTAGCCAAATCAAAATGACTGGGAGTTTCTCATATCGTTACACCTCCTATATATATACACACACACACACACACACACACACACACACACACCTTGGTACTCACCCAACAAATTGCAGCAATCCATGAAGCAATAAGATTGCTGCGATCACTCCTGAAGACCGTTTTTTACATTTCTCTTGAATTTCCAAACTTTTAAGAAGAACTTTACGCGACGATGCATATCCAAGGAATATTTAACACGTTCGTCGCCACTCTCATTTTGGTAGTTTTACTAGCCGGGCCCAAAGAAATTTTCAGAGAGAGAAAGCAAAGAGGGAGAACTCCCATATTTGAAACGTGTGGCGAAGCTGAGCGGTGAACTCAAGTTAGAGAGCGGCACACGCTTTTTGATGTGACGGGGCCCCCCAGGAAATACACCCGTCACCCGAATATGGGTGCCGTGGCGACGAACGTGTTAAAGAAGGTAGTTCCCTGCTCTAGAATTGGTACAGGCAGTGTCGTCACAATCACGAAAAATCTGTTAATTTACTAGGAAATTCGCCTTTATGGTTGATAATTCGAAGCATTTACTGAAAATTTTCCACATTTAAAATTTGTTATTAAAGAAGGATTCTTGCTCTTCAAGATCGGTACAAAAAAGTTGGATTTCGTGTAGTTTTTATATAACCACCACCATCAAAGTACGAAAAAACGGTGAACTTGCCCTACTCAAATTTGCAAAACTTTAAAATTAGTTCAAAGTCTTTCATGAAAATGTTCAAGTCAGTGCAGTTTAAGATCCTTATTACAATAAAGTTATTGAAACACAAAGTTTTATATACCAAAACAGTAATCTTCTCCGATAGTGCAAGCAGTTTAAGGGCGATTGAAACTGGCAACTCTAAAAACCCATGGATCCAAGCATGTGAAAGAGCGGCCCTTAAAAAGGACATAATTCTGGTGTGGGTTCCGGGGCATGTAGGGATCCCAGGTAACGAAGCAGCTGACTCCTTAGCTAACAGAGGTAGACTCTCAGATATGACCTATAAGAAAATTCCAAGATCTGATGCAGTGCGATATGCAGAACGAATGATTTGGGCAGCTTGGCAGTTGGAGTGGAGTGCATGCAATCCGGGTACACAATTAAATGGGATTAAAGACAAAGTAGGTAAATGGAATGATCGAGATAATCAGTACGAACAACGCACACTGACTAGGGTTAGGATAGGTCACACACGACTAACACACGATTATCTCCTAACACCACATCAGGATGCTCCCCTGTGCTTAGGTTGTAGTGAAAAATTATCAATCACTCACTTATTTTTGCATTGTAAAAAATTCGAAAAAATTAGGAAACAATACTTTAGAGAACAGGATTTGGACATGAAAAATTTACTAAAAAATGTAGAAAAACAGGAAGATAAAGTTTTAAACTTTGTCAAAGCAATAGGATTAACTAAGAACTTGTAAAATATTGTTATATTTTTCTATTTTAAAAAGACGCGAATAACCAATGTAGGTTAAAACGTCTCTAATAAAAAAAAAAAAAGTTTATACAAAATCACAATCGCTTATTGGCATTTTTTTTTTAATTTCTGCCATTCTCATATAAATTTTCGATACATTCGTTTTTGTGACGTCACAAAAAAAATCCAATATGGCTCTCGACACTACCTTATTTAAATATTCCTTGATATATAACGTCCAAAAAACCAACTTGTTAAAATATTTTGGTGTCCTTTTGCATCACGGCAATTGCACGTCTACGCAAAAAGACTCAAAAACCAAATAACACTCGAAAATGAGAAAGTCATCATACGTACTAATTTCAAATCGTCCTGTTAAAGTTGGTTATTTACCAAATGAAACTAAGTTTTTACCAACCATAGATTACGTGTTATTCAATCGTTTGCTGCCAATAACTCAATTTTGTTCATATTGGTTCATAGGAAGTAAACAAAACAAACTCTTGATTTGAATAATGTTCAACGAAAGTTCAACCATGCCTAAGAGTTCTTAAAGAGGATGAGATTAATAAAAATAAACCAATAAAAAGTTTGCAGATTTTATCTAGGTAATCGTTTGTTTATATTACCGACTTTTTTAGGTGAACGAATAACTACAAAATTATTAGCCACTTAGCCCAGACGTTTCGAGCTACTTTTAGCTTTTCACTTCTCATCAGTAATCTATACTACTGCTTGTAGTTTTTTTTATTGAATTTTGATGTTAAGATTACATGTGTCTGTAACTGTTTTTATCCTAGATAAAACGTAGTTGTAGGCTGATTTAAAATTTCAATAATCTCTCGGTTCATTGACAATGTCGTTGTCGCCCCTCATTTTAGTGTGGAACATTTCAGCACAAATTCTTGTGTTATATTTTCTTACTTTTTCAACAATATTTTTGTTTTTAAAGTCATAAATATGACCATATTTTATGCTTTGTTGGGCTGGTCCTGATCCTCCTAATTTTTGTTCCTCACATCGATTTTATGTTGTTCTAATCTTTTTTTGCAAAAACTGACTTGTTTCCACAGTATAAGATATTTCTCCACTTTTTATGCCATAAACTAAATTTGCTGTTTTCTTGGAATATTACCTATTTTTATTGAATTGTGTTTTAACTTTGCTTAAGGACTTAAAGGTAAAGTTTATATCGTATTGCTTTTAAATTCGAGCTAGTTGTTCCCCTAGACCTGCGCAATGCGTTATTATTATAAAAAATAGGATTTCTCGAGTTTTTCTTCACTTGTTCCTTTTATGCGTTCTGTCTTTCACAATTTTTTCTACAAATTGTCCTGAAAAGTTATTTATGCTTAACATGTTTTTCACGGTTTCAAGTGTTCTTTTCATTTAGTTTACATTTGTTAATTTCAGCGTTCTATCAACTAATATGACTTAAGTGTTTTCTTTGTGTGAAAAGGGGGCTTATCTTATCATACATATTTAACTTTGATTTATAATAACGGGCTTTTATATTTATATTCGACCAGGAAATTTTCATCATGAGTGATTTTCCATCATTACTTTGATGTCAAATGCTAGATTTTCCTATCGCACAGGTTTGCCAAATTCATATATTTTCCTTGCTACTCAAAATTCAAGATCATTTTCTCATATTTACGTTGCTCGGATCTCAAAATTCCGACCAGTTCTTCTCGAACGGTATTTTTTAAGATCCAAGACCATTTTCATGCAGTTTTGAAGTAAAAAATAATGATTTAAAAAATGATTCAAATATTCATGATTGTAATTTATGAAAATGAATACTGCCTATTCAGAAATCTTTTATTCATGTTTGAATATCAATCAATCATCAATACGAAAAATTAAACATTGAGGACTGGACATAAATCAAAAAAGGGACAAAACAAAATTAGGCATTATGTATTTCGAAAACTACTTGACAAAATGATACAACTTTATCATCTCTGAGCTTCTGAATTAAAAGTAAAGTTTTTTTTAATTTTAAAGAAAAATTTACATAATTAGATTCACAACATTTGAGATACGTTTCCTAGTGTAGCTTACTAGCAGTAAGTAAAATGAACGATATAACTCGTTTAACTCGTCGATATAATACGTTTTTCTATGATTTTGATTTTAATTGAATAGTTTTTTGCAGTGTGGGGCATCATGAACCCCTTTTTTGCTTTGCTTCATAACTTCTTCATTAAAGAAGATTGAAAGAAAAAAAAACAAATGGAAAGGTTTTCTACATCGTAAGACAATTTTTGATTTTTTAAATAAATAATTTTCCCAAGTTCTGTTTGTTTTAAAACAATGTTTTATTTTGGATCTTGAAAAAACTGTGGGGAATTGTGAGCCACCAAATCCAAATTGACTTAATAACGTGCAAAGTTTATGAGTTAATCCAAAACTGATATTTCATAATTCATTTGATTAATTGAAAGCAATTTCAGGTGAGGAAGAAAAGAGAGGTGTGCGTGTGGATGATCGAATAATTCCTTAACTCTGGCTCGCGAAAATTTCGGCTTAGTTCCTAGCATAGGATGGATAAATTATTTTTCTCAACTCTTCATTTGGCATAAGAATATTTATCACATAGGAAAAGCATATTTGAAGTTCCGAAAGTGTATAAAAACATAAAAATATAGGTGGTACAAGATACTCCACAAAATGTGGCCCACGATTCCCCACAAGCTATGATTTGCAAATTCGTTGCATTTGTGTTATTTATTGATGTTTCATCGAAAATTCCTTTTCCACGTGAAAGAACATAACTAAACTAAGATCATAAGCGTATGAGCATATTTTACTTATGAACATTAGGTTCCCATCGATTCATCTAGCACCCAGTGCACCATCTGAGTCGGCTAGCAAACGAAAGTTTATTGTCATAGAGAAAGTTTATTATCATTGTCTGGCACAGCCGATTACCAAAAAAATGCATTTCATTGCCTGTCTGTCGTTTGACCGGTGATTTTACATCCTCCGGTTTACACACACAAGGACAGCTCACCTTGGTTAGTAGTTTTTTTGCAGTCGGTTGGAAACAAAGAATTTGTTTAGTGCTGGTTTACATACACACACAGCGCTCGATACATCATTCGACATTTCGACAATATCCTTGCTGGCTGATTGTTTCCATCCTGCTTTGTCTTGTGATAGAATATGGTATATGTTTTAATTGGTTTCTTTCAGACATATGCCATGCAGTTGCGCTGGGTGGACAATGCCAGTTATTTGAAAGCTGGGTTATGCCGGTCTGGCATATAATCTTCTACCAATAATTCCATCTCCGAGGAAGTTCATTATTGGAGTTGAGTCTGATTTGTGGGTGCGGTCACACTTTTTCATGGTTTTCAAACTAATCTCATGTTTAACTGAACCCATTTTCTTATTTTCGGGTTCGCGTGAAACTTTTTTAATTCAACGTAGATAATTTAAAAACTTTGTTCCTGAAACAATCAATTTAAATTCGAAGATTCTAGTGAGTTTTTCCCACCTTTCAACTTCAATCCAATTCATTAACTTGAAATTTGATCATCTCAAAGGCATCCGGAGAAGTTCTCCTGTATGCATGTGTTTTGTATGTCCCAAAAACCAAGTGACAACCGCATGGACCGAAACCTCTGCTAATGGTTTTTCTTCACTGGACCGGGCACTTCTGTCGCGTTTGTATTTTTTTTCTCATTTTTCCCGATGGCTCGTCTTTTCCAACAAATAAAAGAACCAACGATAAAAAAAATAGAAGAAATAAGTACGATGCCTCTCACACCCGTCACATGACAAGTGCAGCACCCGGTGCATACCAGTAGAATGGTTACCAAAAGAAGAGGAACGTTCCTCGGTATTTCCATATGTGTGTCCCCCAGGAGGAGATTCTCATCATGTGCATTAACTTTGAATGATGTCCACATTTGGTCCATATCGTCTCATGATTAAATGATGCATTTTTCCTTCTCCCGTTTCCTTTCTGGGCTATTTTTTGCATCCTTCATGTATTCAAATGGGGCTGTCTTCCATCATCTCCCGGAATCATTATCATCATCATCATCATCATCATCATCAGCATCAGTGTTGTGAATGTGTTCTTCTCTAAAGCATTTATTGGACTGACGTCCGGCTGTCTTGTGTCCTCGAGAATATGCCAGGGAAAATATTTCCCGGAGCTGTTTCGTCCACTGACTGGCACAGGAAGGAAAAATGCTTCCTTTTGGGGATGGACGGCTATTTTTTGTATCGTTTGTTTGTCATCGTTTCACATATGTGCATTTTCTACACCGGAAGCGAGCTGGAGTTTCTTAGGCGTTTTTTTTTCTTCTCACAAATTCCGGCACTCGAAATGAGTTCACTTTTCACAAAAGCCGACGTTTACTCTTGGACAACATGTAGTGTCCTGTAGGCAGTTTCTCGACACTAAGAAAGCAGTTTTCAATTTGAGATGAGATTTTCCGGAACGGAACAAGGCTTTAATAATGTATGAACTAAGCCAGTCTAACCTGAAAACTATTCAAATGTCGGCACCATTGACAGGGAGCCGACTAATTGATACCTTAAATTAAAGGGCTCCAATTGTTACGGGCCATTAGAATCAATTTTCCAACTCAGCTTGAAAGAGCACCGCCAATCAAATCGAGCCCTAACTTGCGATGGTGCGCAAACGAAAGGAAAATCGAACAACGAACGAATCCACTTGAGACAGTTGCGCAATTCGAAAGGATCGCGCGGCTTTTTGGAACCCCGTCAAAGCGCCAATTGTTCTAGCTATTTAGAGTGGTTCATTCGTCAATAGAGCGGTTTGTCGGCAGACTTCTTGGGCCTTTCTCTAGCAGCAGCACCTCAGGTAAATCAGAACGTTAATATGAGGACGTACGGGGCATAATTTTTCCATAGCATTTGATAGTCGCAATTTGCCGCATTGATTTAGAGAGAAGCCTTTTTATAATGAAATTGACACATAAGTTACACGTTCACGGTACACGTTCTATTAATATTCTACGGATTCCGCAATCATTCAATGTGTCGAGAATGCGTGACACATGTATTTTGACGAATTATAGACGGAGTAATATGTTGGTAGTATAGGTATTAAAACCTTTTCTTCTTGATAGTAAAAATATCAATATTATTAAATCTAATCTTTCCTTCGATATCTTCTACAAACGTTGACATGTCGAGAGAATTCGGAAGCATTTGAATCAGGCAAAGAGATAAATCACTATTTCGAATGAATAAAATGTCGAAATTTTCTGAAATCGAACATGAGATGTGTTACTGTTGATATTAACTTCAGATTCATTAAATAATGAAAAATTATTTATCCAATTGAGAACTATCTGGAACTTAAGAGTTTATCTCTGTGCTCTGGATCCCTGAGTTTGTGCTTTAAAATAGCAGTTAAAAATTATTTATAAATCCCATAGTTGATTTTTGTTATTTCCGTAATCCAGAGTAAGATTGATCACTTTTTTAAAATATTTTTCGATAAGTTTTTCTGTTAAGAGGAATTTGACATGCTTTTTTTATCAACCAGCACTGAACTCCTATGAACGTAGAACATGTTTGCAAAATTTCAGATCAGTCTCTATTTTGACGGTTTTAACGAGTTTTCTTGACAAAATTTTTCATTCAAAAATCGCCAGAGATGTACTGAATTTTCCAATAAATTTTACTTTGGATGAAAAATACTTCTTGATTCTTACAATACAATTCATATGAACAAACCAAAAACCTAACTTATGTATACCCCAGAAAAGTTGTTCAATGTTATAAATAAAATATTTTTCAAAATATTTTTTCTATAATTTTTACGTTTTTTCTGCTTATTTGCCAGCTGTGTAACCGTACGATGGAAATAAAAAATCTCAAAAAATTGCTTTGCATTGCCAGAGAATTTATTAATTTATTAAACCTTTGCAAAAACATTTAATGCTATCATTAACATCTCTAGCAAGCAACATCCGCAATTTTTAAAGACTTTTCAATGGATTCAGATTTTTTATTTTTAAATGGTTATAACTTTTTTCATCGAATTCTGAGCTGCTTGTCATCTTGGCAAAAAATGAAGCTTGAGAATAGTCAAAACCAAAAATCAAAGACCGACTTCATTTCAAGATTATTTGAATTTTATGGTTGATTTAATATCCAAAAATTTCTTCTTCCGTACACATTTCCATACAAAATTGAAACGCGTTGCGCTAACTTAGGAATCAACCAAATTATCTCAAATTTAACACTGATGCTTGGTGACCTAAAAGGCATCGAAAAAACATATGGGAGCAAAAAGTCATTTTTTGCAGCGGTCTACTGTACATATACATACCAAGAAAAAAAAAGTAGTTCTTTCACATTCAACATAGCTTCTTAATGATTTTTGGTATTATCAGGAGAGCTGTTTGTTTGCGAGCCTTGGAAAAAATAGATATTTCAAGATTTTGATATAACATTTTTACTAACAGAAAAAAAAAATCAAATACAAACCAAATTTCGCCTATTGGGCCTATTCATAGGCTTTTAAACGTAGAAAAAAGTTTTAAAAATCCAAGCTATAGACTGAGTTGTGCAAAAAATGTGCAAAAATTTATTTGTTGGTCAAAGTTACCCTGGTGATCAAAGTCACCCCGTTTTACTAAATCTTAGAATTTCGACATATTGAGGACCAAATATGCGCCTGTGCTGTTTATCGATTTCTGCTTTATGTTTTTCGTTACTCTGCGCATATTTGCTCTAAAACTATAAGTTCATTTATCTTATTATATTATTAGAAATGAGGGTCGACCTTTTGGTCGACCTTTTGATTAACTCAAGAATATGAAATTTACATATTTGGTCCATTTTATGTTGAAATAAAACACGGCGTACTCAAGAAATCTGTCATAATGTGTTTTCGCTGTTCTAAATGTAATATAAAAATCACAAAATAAATTAAATTTGGAAATTTTTCATTGATTTGGATGTTTAAAAATATCCTTCATTGGCCCAGAATAAAAAAAAAATAGTAAAAAACATTGAATTTCAAGAAGAAAGTTATCGGTTTTACAGTTTTTCTTAAATTTTCATGTATTTCTTTTATTACTTAAAATGAATCTTTAAATAAGTCTAAATTTAACTGACAAAGTGATATTCCACTATTCGAATCGGGATGGTCACAATTTTCGTACAAAAACGTCATCTTTTTTTTGTCATTTTGTCTTTTGGCTCAGTTTTCAGACGCCACCAAAATTATTATGGAAATTCTTCATAAATAGAAAGTGAACGTGTAGAAGATTCTAAAATAGCATAATTTATGAAAATCGGTTTATTAGTTTTGGAGATACAGTCAAAATAGTAGTTTGGACATGTGTTCTGTGTATATGACCTCAACCGGCTAATTTTCCTTTTTTAACCGTAAAGAAAGGTTAAATGTTGTCATGTCGAAAGAAATCAGAAGCATTCGAATCAGGTTCTATAGATCACTCTGTCCATTGAATAAAATCTGTATTTTTTTCCTTATTCCCCAGGGATTTTAGACCAAGTAGGTTTATCCATCCCGAAATAAAATCTGTGGAAATATTCTTAAAGAAGAACTTGTGCCTTGAAAATGATGCTGAATATTGTTGGTAGCAGAATAGTGCATTCTCGAACTGATTTTGAGGATGGCAAGTCAAAAGTTCTTCAAAACATGATCAATGAGACAAGCACTGTTGATTTTAGCACCAGATTCAATGAACTTTGGAGTTTATCTCTGAGTTCTAGATTCCTGATTTTATTCCTAAAAATATCAGAAAGAAATCTTTCATGTTCTCGATAAATTTGTTCAATTTTGTTATTATGTAGCAGGTAATAATTTTTGTTTAAAAACCAAAATATCACAACGCATAGCATAAAACTTATTTGAACTTCTTTTATTAAACGAAATAATCAAAAAATAACTATAGCGAAAAGGTTTACGAATTCGAAAAGTCAATTAACTAAACATCTACTGAAACATATATGAAAAATCCATGTTTATCACATTATGTTACTTTAAAAAAACTTAAACCATATGAAATTATGTGTATCTGCGTCAAGGCAAATAATACATTTTTCACATTTTTCATACATATTCTGGGACAAACTGAATACCATCTGAAATGACAACTGCTCAATAAAACAAGTTCAAATATACCGACAGCACACGGGCAAAAATGTATCCAAGTTTTCATAAAAATTCACATGGTTTGAGCTGCCATGGCTATGAAAAATTTCAATGCTATACCACTTTTTAAAGGACTTAAATAGGTACCCCGGAAGCTTAGACAAAAAAAAATAAACTTAGTGACACAAGTCAGCCATTTTTTGAAAAAAAAACCTTTGAATGTTTCATTCAACCAAACTTTCTCATAGTAATTTCTAGCACTGTATAATTTCAACTGTAGCATTCCAAAAAGCTTTAAAAAATTGTGAAAACTATATTTTATACAAAAAAAGTCAGGTAAAATCAATTTATCAAACTATATTTTTAATTATATGACTTAGGAATAAGAACCTTTTACGAAAAACGTATAGAGAAAATTTTAATCTGTGGTTAAGAAAAAGATACCGCAGGAGAAAAAAAGAAAAAAACTGAAAACCCAGAAATTGATGGCTACGTAGGAGATGACTGATTCAGTTTCAAGTTTCAAAATAATACTAATTTGTATTGATCTTCGATAAGACATTAAAACTATATTTTTTTCGCATAAAATCAATCGTTTTAATTGATATCTGAATGTTGTTTACTACTTCATAATAATCATCATATTTTGCTATTTTGGCAGACAACATTAAAGAAAAGTTTCCACTGAAAGTTCGCGGAGCACTATTGTTAAAGGGCTAAGAATGATAAAATATTTGAGGTTATCTGTCTGTCTGTCTGTCTGTCTGTCTGTCTGTCTGTCTGTCTGTCTGTCTGTCTGTCTGTCTGTCTGTCTGTCTGTCTGTCTGTCTGTCTGTCTGTCTGTCTGTCTGTCTGTCTGTCTGTCTGTCTGTCTGTCTGTCTGTCTGTCTGTCTGTCTGTCTGTCTGTCTGTCTGTCTGTCTGTCTGTCTGTCTGTCTGTCTGTCTGTCTGTCTGTCTGTCTGTCTGTCTGTCTGTCTGTCTGTCTGTCTGTCTGTCTGTCTGTCTGTCTGTCTGTCTGTCTGTCTGTCTGTCTGTCTGTCTGTCTGTCTGTCTGTCTGTCTGTCTGTCTGTCTGTCTGTCTGTCTGTCTGTCTGTCTGTCTGTCTGTCTGTCTGTCTGTCTGTCTGTCTGTCTGTCTGTCTGTCTGTCTGTCTGTCTGTCTGTCTGTCTGTCTGTCTGTCTGTCTGTCTGTCTGTCTGTCTGTCTGTCTGTCTGTCTGTCTGTCTGTCTGTCTGTCTGTCTGTCTGTCTGTCTGTCTGTCTGTCTGTCTGTCTGTCTGTCTGTCTGTCTGTCTGTCTGTCTGTCTGTCTGTCTGTCTGTCTGTCTGTCTGTCTGTCTGTCTGTCTGTCTGTCTGTCTGTCTGTCTGTCTGTCTGTCTGTCTGTCTGTCTGTCTGTCTGTCTGTCTGTCTGTCTGTCTGTCTGTCTGTCTGTCTGTCTGTCTGTCTGTCTGTCTGTCTGTCTGTCTGTCTGTCTGTCTGTCTGTCTGTCTGTCTGTCTGTCTGTCTGTCTGTCTGTCTGTCTGTCTGTCTGTCTGTCTGTCTGTCTGTCTGTCTGTCTGTCTGTCTGTCTGTCTGTCTGTCTGTCTGTCTGTCTGTCTGTCTGTCTGTCTGTCTGTCTGTCTGTCTGTCTGTCTGTCTGTCTGTCTGTCTGTCTGTCTGTCTGTCTGTCTGTCTGTCTGTCTGTCTGTCTGTCTGTCTGTCTGTCTGTCTGTCTGTCTGTCTGTCTGTCTGTCTGTCTGTCTGTCTGTCTGTCTGTCTGTCTGTCTGTCTGTCTGTCTGTCTGTCTGTCTGTCTGTCTGTCTGTCTGTCTGTCTGTCTGTCTGTCTGTCTGTCTGTCTGTCTGTCTGTCTGTCTGTCTGTCTGTCTGTCTGTCTGTCTGTCTGTCTGTCTGTCTGTCTGTCTGTCTGTCTGTCTGTCTGTCTGTCTGTCTGTCTGTCTGTCTGTCTGTCTGTCTGTCTGTCTGTCTGTCTGTCTGTCTGTCTGTCTGTCTGTCTGTCTGTCTGTCTGTCTGTCTGTCTGTCTGTCTGTCTGTCTGTCTGTCTGTCTGTCTGTCTGTCTGTCTGTCTGTCTGTCTGTCTGTCTGTCTGTCTGTCTGTCTGTCTGTCTGTCTGTCTGTCTGTCTGTCTGTCTGTCTGTCTGTCTGTCTGTCTGTCTGTCTGTCTGTCTGTCTGTCTGTCTGTCTGTCTGTCTGTCTGTCTGTCTGTCTGTCTGTCTGTCTGTCTGTCTGTCTGTCTGTCTGTCTGTCTGTCTGTCTGTCTGTCTGTCTGTCTGTCTGTCTGTCTGTCTGTCTGTCTGTCTGTCTGTCTGTCTGTCTGTCTGTCTGTCTGTCTGTCTGTCTGTCTGTCTGTCTGTCTGTCTGTCTGTCTGTCTGTCTGTCTGTCTGTCTGTCTGTCTGTCTGTCTGTCTGTCTGTCTGTCTGTCTGTCTGTCTGTCTGTCTGTCTGTCTGTCTGTCTGTCTGTCTGTCTGTCTGTCTGTCTGTCTGTCTGTCTGTCTGTCTGTCTGTCTGTCTGTCTGTCTGTCTGTCTGTCTGTCTGTCTGTCTGTCTGTCGGTCTGTCTGTCTGTCTGTCTGTCTGTCTGTCTGTCTGTCTGTCTGTCTGTCTGTCTGTCTGTCTGTCTGTCTGTCTGTCTGTCTGTCTGTCTGTCTGTCTGTCTGTCTGTCTGTCTGTCTGTTCTGTCTGTCTGTCTGTCTGTCTGTCTGTCTGTCTGTCTGTCTGTCTGTCTGTCTGTCTGTCTGTCTGTCTGTCTGTCTGTCTGTCTGTCTGTCTGTCTGTCTGTCTGTCTGTCTGTCTGTCTGTCTGTCTGTCTGTCTACTACCTTATCTAGTGCAGCTTGGCAAGATGGGATATTGGAAGTCAGGAATTTAAGGATTTCAAACCCCTCCCTCTCACTGGAATGAGCTTTTCAAACAAAAGACAAATGATTTTTTCTTCCAGTGTAGAGAAAGGAAGGTAGAAGTGGGCTCCCTTACAATTTTTAAAATAGTTCATGAAATAATCATGCAATAGGAACCAAATATGGCATGTGATAGTATAAATGTACGAAAAATGTTTCAATGAATATTTGGCACTCTTCCCCTCTTCCAATTGGTTGATAGAACGATGGGATGATGGCTCCCTTACAAGTTTTATATTGCCTAACTCGAGTAACTTATAAAGCAAATGGAACCAAATTTGGTTTGGAAGGGCTTTTGAGTAAGAAAAAGGATGATATTTAGTACAACTGCATTCTTTCTGTGGGAACAAGCAGGAGCTCCATAAGAATTATTATAATCACTTGGGGAATAATCAAGCAAATGAAACCAATTTTGGCCTGGGAGAGCATGGAGTAGGAGAAATGGTTATACGATTATTTTAGCCCCTCCATTCTTCCAAGCAAGATATGGAAATGGACAAGAAATGCTCCTCTAAAATTTTGATGCCGAACCCAAAAACTGATCAAAATTTAATTTTGTTGTAAATCTTAGGAACTTATCACTTAATGGAACCAAACTTGCTATGACAGGATTATTGGGAACAAGAAAAATGGGTATTATTATTAGAATCGCCTACCTTTTTTAAGCAGTGCTTGAGGGAAAGAGGGTGGGGGGGTTTGGGGGAAGTTCCATTTAAACTTTTTATGGCATCCATCGGAAACTTTTCAAGAAAAAGGCACCTCTTTTATGAGAAAGGGCTGTTTTCGTACAAATTTTTAAAGCAATGTTTTTATGATAATTCGTGAGCCCTTCCCACTTTGAAAAAGGGAGAGTGTGGAGAATTTATCAAACATACATTTTAGAATAGTAAAAGAGCTCATGAAACTTTAAAACAGAGAAATTTCAGATTTTGAAAAACGGATTTAGAGATCAGTTTCTGTTAATAAAATGAATTATGTCTAAATTTGGTTGAAACTAATGGCTACAAGAAATTAAAACTTAATTTTTGTCAATTCCTTACACCAGGTCAGCTAGTACAATATAAAAAAAACAGCTTGAACAAAATTCAAATAAAACTATGTTGGAAACAATAAACACTGTGATCAATGAAATCTAGAAATAATGAAACTCAGCAACTTTTTTTCAATTTTTAATAATTATATTTTTGGCATGATAAAACTGTTGTGATGCGACTTCTTCTAGTTTCGAAGCTTGTTTACTGCCGTTCTAAGCAAGAATGTCCCATGTGACTTTTGGGTCATTTTCACTTTTTTGCTGGAAACGGTCTCTTTTAGTGTTAACTTTCGAATAAAAACACAAACCGGTATACTTTGTTCTGTACTTATACGAAATTTTCATCAAGGTGGTTGTCTCTATGTTGATAGTTCTACGCAAGAATGTCACACTAGAGAAAATTCTATGTAAAATGCAAATTTTGTCAAAAAATTGTCTTAACATGAGTTCAACTGTTGAATTTAATGTTATTCACTGAAAAGAACACTAACATAGAGGGCAGGGGAGGAGCGAGAAGCCTTGAGTGTTTTATTCAGAGAAATTTTCACTGAACACTTTTCAATAGGCACTACTTACAAGATCTATACTCAACTATACATTTTTATAAACAAAGAGGAACGTATTTCTCAAATTACGGTTTAGCATGAGTTTTCGGGAAAAAAATAAACTACGCAAGCTATTAAAATGATAGAAAAATTGTAGCCGTGTGACAGTTTTTCGTAGAACTAGCATCGGCATGCGTTCTGATTCTACGCAAAAGTGTCACACAGAGCATTTTTGGCTCTAATTTGCAGTTTTTTTTGTAGGAAGTGTAATTTTTTTGGCAGAAAACATTGTAAAATGATTAACTTGAACTGTTCACTACGAAAAAACTGTCGGTGAATTTTTAGTTTGAGAGAAAAATTGGAAATTTAGCTGATATTTCAATCGCGTTTTTATGGTTTGCACGTTTTTCCACATGGGACAATCTTGCTTAGAACGGCAGTTTAGTAAAGGAAAATTTTCCATATAGCTGGAAGCCCGTAGAACAAGTTAATCAAACAATATAGAGACTGTTATGTTGTCTTTTATGATTGAGCCTAGAGTAAACAGATTAAACCAGAATTGTACCCATATTATTGAACAAATTTTTTTTAAAAGCACTGTGACTCACCATTTCTAGAAATCATTTCTTTAAAGTTAGTGGTAAGTAGCTTAACATCTTGAACTCCAATCGCCACAAGCTTTTTGATTTCCGTTTCAATGAAAGATTATTGTCCAGAATATTATTGATCACTTTGTCAAACGATCATTTTATCTCGATTGGGCTTCCGTAGAATCTGTAAATTAACTCTATATGAAGCCTCCTACCGAGTAACGCAATCCATCTCCCAAATGCGTCCAGTTTCCGGTGAAGTCAG
This sequence comes from Uranotaenia lowii, assembly GCF_029784155.1. Taxonomy (NCBI): domain Eukaryota; kingdom Metazoa; phylum Arthropoda; class Insecta; order Diptera; family Culicidae; genus Uranotaenia; species Uranotaenia lowii. Next base: position 261,833,840 of record NC_073693.1, on the reverse strand, counting down.
CCAGCCGGCAGCCGCTAATCCGATTTGTCCGAAAAACCGTGCCCACATTCATAATCATCAGTCAAAAATTGTTCCCAAAATGAGAACAGACGAAGGCAGACGGAATAAAAAACCTCACGACATGGTCCAGCCCAATTTTCAACGGACTACACCTTGTTTCTGGTAATTGATTTCATTTTACATACACAACAGCATGCTTATCAAATAATATTCCAATTATATCTCGGTTGAGCTTTTCGAGAAATGAAGCTCGTAGACGTTCAATTTGTTTGTTGAATTAGTATTTGGTTGGATTTGGAATTATCTTTCATACAACAGTTAGGTATCTCGGCAAGATCAAATGCTGTAATTTTTTGACAATGAGCCCGGTGATATACAAACATTTTAACCTGAGATCGGGTTATGCGAACAAAAGTCATGAATGAAAAAAGTATTCTCTTTTTAGTTTTTTTTTTCCTCTTTTTCCTTTCATTCACATCGCTACAAGGAACTTGTTCCGGTTTTCAAATCCCTCTGCGTCATTTTGAGTTCACAAAGTAGAGAGTAAAAAAAAAAAGAATCATACATGAATGAATCGATCATCTGCAGTCGCAAATACCCGCCGCAGGTCGGTCGTGCCGTATTCAAGGCAACAAGACTGAGGTGGTTGGAACACCAAAACGCGGCCTATGAATGGGCCAAACCTGTAGGGACGGTTGATATGGATGGAGGCATGTGACGAGTATTCACGCGCGGACAATCACTGGGTCTCTGCTCAAAGATCAGCCTGGATCCGATGAGAACAACGATGAGAAGCGACGCTGCTGTCCAACTGAAATCTCCCCCGCAATTAATCATGATTTTTCAGTTTGCTTTGAATTGGTTGCATTCATTTTGAGGTGTTTTTCCAATTTCAAAGAGTGATATTAGTGTCAGGGATCTTTAGAGTAAAAGAATCACAATGAGAACAACAAATGTGACGATAGTGGGTACAATTTAGTTTGATTCAAATAATTTTAGAAACCCAGGCCAAAAACAAAATGCGTTAAGGTTAACATATTAACCTCCACCTCCTTAAAAAAAAACCTTTTTGACTAGAAACGAACATAAATTTGCCAATGAAAAAGTTGAAAAAATTGAAATTATAGAATTAATTAAAATTTTGACATTTGATTCAATCTTAATTTGGCATAATTAACAGCGATTTCCATGTGTTTGTTTGTTTGTTCGTTTGTGTGTATGTCTTCAATAGGCTCAGACGCCTTAAGACCTAGAGAGCTGAAATTTGGCATGGGTTCTGGGACATTAGAACCAGGATTGATGAAACATGTTTTAAGATTTTTGGATGACCCTTTTTAAAGGGGCCGATTTTAGGTATCAAATTTTGTATAACGAGTCGGCCAAGGGGGTCGTCCATGTTACCTAATCACTGTATTTGCGATTTTGATTATATTATTCACTAAATTTAGGTATATGAAAACTGCAGCCCGGAAAGTTCAAGGAACGGGCAATCAATTTCAGGTACCAAATTTGATGTAGAGGATCTGCAAAAGAGGTCGTCCATATTAACTGTTTATGGTTTTTAGATATTGACATTATGAATGCATGCTAATGGATTGGGATTTAAAATAGCACATCACGGTTTTATGAGACGGAAAATCAATGATGAAAAAAATAGCACACTGGGGTTTTCGAGATAAGACGAATCGATCCATATTGTGGAATTATAAGATAAAAGTTAATGCAAAGGTTCGATAAGGAAAATTTGTTCACAGGAAAAGTCTGTTTCACATACAATCTGGTCGGATAAAATATATCATTTCTCCGAAAAGAAACAACGTACAATAAAAGTAAAAATATCATTTTGTAGGGATGTTATTGCAATTTGAGAAAAAAATACCTAAAATCATTCGTCAGCTTTCCGGATGAATTTTCGATTTTTTTTTGTAATACCACCCATCCTTTTCTGCACAGTACTGCTGGTAACCTCATTCGCCATCTTGTTCCATCACTTATCCATTTGAGCGGATTTTTCATGGTTCTGCCACATTTCTTCAGTTTGCCCTTAACTATTGCCCAATATTTCTCGATGGGACGAAAATCTGGACAGTTTAGTGGATTGATACTTTTTTCAACTAAATCGATCTTGTTCTCCTTATACCACTTAACGACAGCTTAAGTGGCAGCTTGCCAGGTACGGCCAGAGCTTCACCGGACCTTTGTGGGACCGAATGAATGGCAAAACCCTCTTCTGGAGATATTTTTCTTTGTAAACATTTCCATTTATTGTGTCCCCAGTGATGAAAATCTTAGTCTTCTTTCCACAACTTCAGATCCCTTGCCAAATCATCAACTTACGAGCAAATTTAACTGTGAAAACTAACTTGAATCTACCCGCAACATTCCCTTTTCGCTTCGTAAGGTTAAATTTGTTACCGGGTATTTGCCCAAAATCCATTTTGACGTAAGTTTCATCGTCCATCAAAATGCATCCGTTGTACTTGATCAACACTTTCTCGTACAACTTCCTTGCCCTGGTTTTGGCAACCAGGTTTTGTTTCAGCGTCCTGTTGGGGTGTTTGCTGGCATGAAAAGACCGCAAGCCTTCTCGCAAACAAATTCGTCGAGCTGTACTGTGGTTCGTCTTGAACTTTTTCGCCAAATCACGCAAGGAGATTCCAAGATTATTGTGAACTGATCGAATTACCTTTGCTCGCAGCTTCCGTTAAAAATCATTTCGCAATCACGACGAAGTTAAAGACGTGTTGATGAAATAAAGCATTTTTTACGATTTATTTATTTAAAGGTAAAACGAAGTTTACCGGGTCAGCTAGTTTGATATAATTAGTTGATATATCACTAATTATGTCAACGTTTTTGAAATGGATGGCTTTCATGCAAAATTAATAGAACAGACAGAATAGACAGAAATCAAAAATATTCATCCCAAAGAACGACATTGCCCAAATTTTTGTAATGGGAGGGGAGAGAGTCTTTGAGCCTAAGATGGTTTGAAGACCTTCTTGCTTTAAGAAAGTGGGGTTACCCAAACAAAATCAAAATAAAACATAAACATTTTCATAAAAAGTTGATTAGTTATACTGAATGACCCTTCCCACTTTGAAAACGAGGGCCAATACAAAAAAAACTAGAAAAATGACATTATTCATGCAATTTTTATGTAATACTTGAGAAGTTCGATACACTGGCGAGTTTTACATGAAAAGGAAAATTTAAAGCAATCCGTGACGTTTGCCCCTTTTAAAACAGGAACTTCTGTATAGAATCAACATGAAACAAGAAAAGACATTTTATTGTAACGAATTGTAAAAACAAACAAGTTTTGTTACAACTGGATGACTTATTGTATTTCAACATTCCCATAAAAAAAATTAAGGTGATTCGGTTGACGAGAATTTTAAAATCCGGGACTTCAGGGGCCAAGGTGGTTCGTTATAGAAATAAGCAGTTTCTCTTACACACTACCAAAAAATCTGTAAAATGTCATCATAAATGTAAATAAATAACATCAAATATGTGACGGAATTGTCAGTGAGCGTTGAACATTACACGGCTGTAAAATTTTGCAGACGTGTAATATAAAAGAGATGTTAACTTGAAAACCACTGAATTTTGCAAAAAAAAAAAAACTTTACTGTGATGTGTTTTGTTGAATTTTGATTAACTTGATTCAATGGCAATTTCTCATCTCTCAACAAAAACAATCGTTTTGCAACTTTTCGGAAACCTCTGAAAACAGATGCGAAAAAAATGCTCAAATAAACTTACGGTAAATTGCTTCGGCGCAAAGAGTTTTCATTTTCAGTGCTTTTAAAGATTCATAATTTTTTGTCAGTGTACTTGAGAAAAATAGAGTTCGCAAATAAAATCATCGTGTATAATAAAAAAATAACTCGAAAAATTTTGAGCTGTTTTTTTTTCAAATTATCTCACAGAGTTTCGCTCAACAAAATACTAAATGTTTCACACCTTTTAACCTTCCAATGCTGTTCGGGTCAAAATAACCCGAAGCGCAAATTTCAATCATCATAATCATGGTGCCAATATAATGTAGAACTGAGATTATTGAGAGACTTTGTACGTTGTATGAAAATGATAATCTAATTAACGAGATAAAACAGAAATTTCAATTTTGAAAATCGGTTCATTAAAAAATGAATTACAGAAATGCAAAGCCAACGTTGAATGTCGTTTTTTAAGTAAGATTTGTCTACCGGAAGATCCAAGATTGCGGTCAAAATTTAAATTTGACCTCAACATCGCTTGGAAAGATTTATTCTTGACAATTCCACAATGAGAACACTTCAACATAACAAAGCTGTCAAAAGTTCTAAATATTTAAAAATAAAACTTTTTTGGGACTTTTTTTTCATTCGGAAGCAATTTCTGATAGGCTGGTTAAACATATCGACTTTATTTTTGAGTGGGGATAACAAAACTTTACAATTTTCGAGGTTTCTTTGATCACAACAAGTACATAATAAGATTTTCTACTTAAGAAGAACCACCCCATACCAAATGGGGAATTCCATTAGGAATCAATGTTACATTCAAAACGACTTAAGCTAATTCAAATGATTTCAATCGAATTTAGTGCCCAAAATATTCTACTTGGCGAAAGAATCATCGGATTCGACGACTTCTCCTGTCATGTAACGGATTCCTATACATTATCAATTTGAAACACGATTAAAATAGAACCTTAAAAAACAAATTTAATGAAATTTAGTACATATTCGAACTTCCATTCCAAGAAGGTGGACGACAAAAGCTTTTATTTATTTTATCAAGAAATTCAACACACAAGTAAATTTTAAATCACGATTTGATGTTTTACTACGAACTCCTCATTCAAAACAGGAGGATCGCATAAAAACTCTATATAAAATACGACACAAATCACTAATTTATTTACTGAAAGCTCTTTCAAAACAGTGTAGTTTGGTACAAAATCAGTGAAAATAAAACACAGTTGGAGCAGACTTCGTTAAATTGAGGAATATACAACCAGTTTTCACATAACAAGATGAATGGTTGGTTGCATTGAAACGACTTAATTCAAACATTTTCAATTAGGTACATAAGAAAATTTTAGAATAAAGAGTTTGTATCGGAAGACACCTTGCACTATCAAAACGAGAGGAGTTTCTAACAAAATAATCGTTAAGGAAAAAAAATGACAAAAATGACAGAAATGACAAAAATGACAAAAATGACAAAAATGATAAAAATGACAAAAATGACAAAAATGACAAAAATGACAAAAATGACAAAAATGACAAAAATGACAAAAATGACAAAAATGACAAAAATGACAAAAATGACAAAAATGACAAAAATGACAAAAATGACAAAAATGACAAAAATGACAAAAATGACAAAAATGACAAAAATGACAAAAATGACAAAAATGACAAAAATGACAAAAATGACAAAAATGACAAAAATGACAAAAATGACAAAAATGACAAAAATGACAAAAATGACAAAAAAGACAAAAATGACAAAAATGACAACAATGACAAAAATGACAAAAATGACAAAAATGACAAAAATGACAAAAATGACAAAAATGACAAAAATGACAAAAATGACAAAAATGACAAAAATGACAAAAATGACAAAAATGACAAAAATGACAAAAATGACAAAAATGACAAAAATGACAAAAATGACAAAAATGACAAAAATGACAAAAATGACAAAAATGACAAAAATGACAAAAATGACAAAAATGACAAAAATGACAAAAATGACAAAAATGACAAAAATGACAAAAATGACAAAAATGACAAAAATGACAAAAATGACAAAAATGACAAAAATGACAAAAATGACAAAAATGACAAAAATGACAAAAATGACAAAAATGACAAAAATGACAAAAATGACAAAAATGACAAAAATGACAAAAATGACAAAAATGACAAAAATGACAAAAATGACAAAAATGACAAAAAAGACAAAAATGACAAAAATGACAACAATGACAAAAATGACAAAAATGACAAAAATGACAAAAATGACAAAAATGACAAAAATGACAAAAATGACAAAAATGACAAAAATGACAAAAATGACAAAAATGACAAAAATGACAAAAATGACAAAAATGACAAAAATGACAAAAATGACAAAAATGACAAAAATGACAAAAATGACAAAAATGACAAAAATGACAAAAATGACAAAAATGACAAAAATGACAAAAATGACAAAAATGACAAAAATGACAAAAATGACAAAAATGACAAAAATGACAAAAATGACAAAAATGACAAAAATGACAAAAATGACAAAAATGACAAAAATGACAAAAATGACAAAAATGACAAAAATGACAAAAATGACAAAAATGACAAAAATGACAAAAATGACAAAAATGACAAAAATGACAAAAATGACAAAAATGACAAAAATGACAAAAATGACAAAAATGACAAAAATGACAAAAATGACAAAAATGACAAAAATGACAAAAATGACAAAAATGACAAAAATGACAAAAATGACAAAAATGACAAAAATGACAAAAATGACAAAAATGACAAAAATGACAAAAATTACAAAAATGACAAAAATGACAAAAATGACAAAAATGACAAAAATGACAAAAATGACAAAAATGACAAAAATGACAAAAATGACAAAAATGACAAAAATTACAAAAATGACAAAAATGACAAAAATGACAAAAATGACAAAAATGACAAAAATGACAAAAATGACAAAAATGACAAAAATGACAAAAATGACAAAAATGACAAAAATGACAAAAATGACAAAAATGACAAAAATGACAAAAATGACAAAAATGACAAAAATGACAAAAATGACAAAAATGACAAAAATGACAAAAATGACAAAAATGACAAAAATGACAAAAATGACAAAAATGACAAAAATGACAAAAATGACAAAAATGACAAAAATGACAAAAATGACAAAAATGACAAAAATGACAAAAATGACAAAAATGACAAAAATGACAAAAATGACAAAAATGACAAAAATGACAAAAATGACAAAAATGACAAAAATGACAAAAATGACAAAAATGACAAAAATGACAAAAATGACAAAAATGACAAAAATGACAAAAATGACAAAAATGACAAAAATGACAAAAATGACAAAAATGACAAAAATGACAAAAATGACAAAAATGACAAAAATGACAAAAATGACAAAAATGACAAAAATGACAAAAATGACAAAAATGACAAAAATGACAAAAAATGATAAAAAATGATAAAAATGACAACAGACAAAAAGACAAAAATGACACAAATGACAAAAGTGACAAATATGTCAAAAATCAAAAAAAAATACAACACATTCAAAAGAATGACAAAGATACAAAAAACTTTGTTCACAAATCTATTAAGAAAAAATAAGTAGGACTTTCAGTTGGGTATGGTTTAAGTAATAGTTCCGAGCCCCTCCCACACAATTTTCTTCTTTATTCCAACGAACCAAAAGTCATGGCGCCCATTTTGTCAGCTGATTTTTGTTTCCTTTGACAGGGTTGAAATTTGTTTTTTTTTTTTCGATCAGCTCTCGTTATCGGTATAATTTTGGAAAATATGTAAAAAATTATTTAATTATTTTTTACACTTTTATGGCAAAACTGTAAATTATTTTAAAGTTTTGGAAATTCAAGGATTTAAATCAATGATCGGTTTTCCGAAAACTACGAAATTGGCTTACAAGAAAAATGTTATAGATGTTATATTATCGTTTATTTTTCCCCATTCAGCAAAATATAGGAATTTTGGCGAAATTTTTAAGAAGTTTTAAAGCAAATTGAATCATAAAGTTCTTAAATGAATTAAAATCTTTAAAAACAAATATTAAAAAATTGTCTTCTGTGACATCAGAAATAGTTTTAATGTTGTCGATTTAATTTTTTTTAATTGTAGAACTTGATTTTTTCAAAGCGTTTTATCTCTAGATTAGCTTTGCTTGATTGACTTCTTACATTCATCGATGCATAAATAATTTACACTAAGTTATCTGCACTGAATGAAAAAAACTTTTGTTAATGTTAATTTTTAATGAATGATGTTTTTTATGTCTCTTTTTTTACAAAGGATGCAAATCGAAAACCATAATCTTAGACGTGGCATAGTAGAACGAATTACAAATCGCCAATGGTTGCTACTCCATGATTGACCGAGGCCATCAATTTTGTTAAAATGTCAAAGAATAATACTTGGGATAAGCAACTCATTCTCATAGAGAAAACGGATGTTCTCTCTCTTTTAACATGATTAACGGCGCCGGCCACGTCCTAGTAGTCGATAGATGGATTGGAAAAGAAAGAAAAAGAGCTAATTTGTGCGTGTTTTTCAAAGCGTTTTATCTCTGAAACTAGAATTGGTAGGCAAAATCTGAATCCGCGCTTGAATGAAGGATAATCAATAGATTCCTAATCTGTTTTGTTTGTTCATGTAGGTTTGTTGCTTCATGATTTAAGCATGATCGATTTTACTCTAAATCGATCATTTTCAAAATTTTCACACGCCATATCACTTAAACAAAAGCTGATAAACCAAATCTGACAAATGATTCAAAATCAGGACGCCAAAATCTTTCAAAATCATTTGATAAAACATAGGCAACAAAAATGCTTTTCCCAAGTGAAATAATTTTGCAAAAATGAAAATTATTGGAATTCATCCTAACTTTTTTTTTATATTTATTTGAAGTTTTTAAACTCAATTCTTTAAAATCCCACAAAAATGGCTTTAAACAATTCTTATGAGGAGCTTAAACATTATAAAGCTTGAAAATGGCGATCAAAAATAAAAATAAGAATAATGAAATCAGATCAAAACCCAAAACGTCAGGATTAAAATTTAAGATTTATGGAGAGTCTGTTACAAATTTCGATTCTTGGCTCGTAATAGAAATGCTGAATTGGAATCTTACTATAAAAGTCGTATTTTAATTCGGAACCGATCCAAATTCAAGTTCTGAGTTCAAGTGCAGGATTAAAATATAGAATTAATATTAGAAAATCAGATTCAGATTCAGCTTTGTAATTTTGATAATTTGATCTTGATTGTGGAACTCATTAAAGTTCCACAATTGAGGTCAAATGTTCAAGATGACAATTTCGTTGGCATACCTATTATTTTAATTTGTATTTAATTCATTTGTAATTCAAAATTCTTTATCAAATCATTTTGAATACATAGTTCACAACTTAGAACTACAAATTTCAAGAATTTGAGTTTTTTTCTCTCTCTAACTATAGACTCTCTACCACGTTTGTGGCGTTCGTGTCTCGTAACTTTATTAACACGTTCGTCGCCACGCTCATTTTGGTAGTTTTACTAGCCGGGCCCAAATAAATGTTCAGAGAGAGTAGGCAAAGAGGGAGAACTCCCATATTTGAAACGTGTGGCGAAGCTGAGCGGAAAACTAGGTAAGAGAGCGTCACACGCTTTTTGATGTGAAGGGGCCCCCCAGGAAATACACCCGTCACCCGAATATGGATGCCGTGGCGACAAACGTGTTAACTAACTTAACATATTTTACAATTTTTTTGTCAGTCCTGATTTAGAAATGAAACAAAGCAACTTTTCTTTCTTCCTGTTCATTGTTGGAAAGGGAAACTTCCAGGGATCTATCAATTCCGCATTCACGTCTTACTTTTCCATGTTTCCTGCATTCAATAAGGATGTGTAGCACGGTCAAATATACGCCACAGCAAAAGAATTTCAGTTGATTTTGCCATATTTTTAATGAAAAAACCTGTTTTTTTATCCTCCATAGCCACAGGATTTCATTAAAAACAAATTACAGGGAACTCCATATTTTTGATGCATTGTCTAAAATTGATTATTTTCTTCAAAAGTCAAATTTCAAAGTAATTTTAAAATTTGGAATGGGTATGCAAGAATCAGATTTAAACCATAAAGTTTAAATGTAAACATTACATTTAATTTTGAATGTATGAGATTAATCTCAAAAAATAAACTAATTCTATTTTTAAATTAAATAAGCAAAATTCACCTGGTTTTTGAACAAATTCATAGTTTTCAAGTTCCCAATTTTGTAACTTAACCGTTTTCCGAAGATCCCAAATAATAAAACTTAAATTTTTAAGAAGCATTTGATAGCAGACATTTGGACAAATCAAAAATGGTAATGTTTATGGAAATCGGTTCAGTTGTTCTGATTTAATTACCAAAACAATAATCCAATTCTATAGGACTAGTTGTTCCTTTTTTGCACGGTAGCTCTGGTAACCTTATTCAAAAATCTAAAAATGAGACATTGTTGACCTCCTTATTTTAGGAAAAGTCAGTAAAAATTAACCACTCCTGTAATATCGCTTTGAGAAGGTTCGGGTCATATAGACCCTCATCACAAAGGAAGGTTAAAGAATCTTTATATACCCTTTCCCTTTCAAAATATTCAGAATGCAGTCTGAAAAGCTTGTATACCTTACAAAAAATATTAGAGCTCTAAAATGAATAATCAAATATGTTGCATAAAAAATACTTTTTGTTTTGTATTATTCATGCATTTTGATTGAGCAAAAATATCATAGTTAAAAATTGGTCCCCAGAAAACCACCCCCCACCCCCTCCCTTCTTAAATATTCAAATAGAAAAATCTGGTTTGGAGCTTGTTATGATTCGTTTCACAAGCTAGTTCTTAAACATGTCGTTTAAATCGACCAGAGCTCCGGTCTCAGAATCTTTCAGAAAATCGAATCAATTTTATTCAATGCCTCCAGATTTCAACTTTTCAAGTATTTTGAAGCCACTTAAACTCAGTTGAAAAAAAAAATCACAACTTCCTTTGTTCCCCTATTAGATAATATTCGAGCAAAAAAAAATCCTTTGTCCTATATTTTGCTCTCAAATATCCATTTTTAATCAAGCATGAAAACCATTTTTAACAATTGTCGCAAAAGCTAATTAAAAGATTTTTAAGAAAGTTTCAAGTTTCCAAGTTTTTAATAAAACTAACATAAGTGGAACAATGCTTGTGAATGTTGTTCATACGTTTATTATTGATTTTTTCTTAATTCAAACTTGAATATTGAAAATTATAGCTGAAAAGCTACTTACCAAAAATGCTCATTTTCACAATGCACATTTTACACTTTCAATTTTTGTGTTTATTTATTTTTCTTACATTTTATATATGTTTAGACGAATACAAAAAAGTATTGTGAGCTTACGTCATTTATAATCATAATATGCATTTGGACTTTTGTTTATTTATTTCGTCAATCAGTTGTAGACTACGTTTACAATTTGCTCATACAAAAATTTTCTTAACCACTATTTTGTAAATGTCTTCTGTTTAACACTTTTCTTATTGCAGCTCTGGACATGGTTATGTCAATATGTACACAATATTGATTATAAGTTTTCATCATTTGGTTTACAGGTTTGTTGCTGGCGTACATGGTTCGTTGAGACTCAGCTTGAAATAAGTTTCTGGTTCTTAGTATGCGTGAGGGTGTGTAAAAGTTCAAGTTTTCTAACAAGTATTCTGATTTTACACGTTGGGAGATAATATCGTCAACAAAGGAAATCATAGCAACGTCTCTTCGTTTTTCAAGCGTTTCAATATTGATTAACATGCATCGTGCTTCATATGATGGAAGAATTAAAGTGGAACTCCAGCCCAGCTTTCTTAGTGCAAACAGTAGAAATTGTTTTTGAACCGATTCTATTCTTGTAACATGAGTGGGCTGATACGGGCACCAAACTACACTACAATATTCGAGTATAGATCTTACATACGATATGAAAAGTGTTTTTATTGTATAAGGGTCCTTAAAGTGATAACAGAATCTTTTGATAAACCCTAACATACTGAAAGCTTTATTAATAATCGTGTTAAAATGTTCAATAAAAGTTAGTTGGTGTCCAGTATTACACCTAGGTCCCTAATTTTGTTACATCTTTCAATCTGCTGCTGCCCTAAAGTAAAATTAAAGTCATGATGGTTCAGTTTTCTAGAGTAAGATATAATGTTGCACTTTTTAATATTGAGATCTAGCAGACTTTTTGCACACCAAGTGTAAAAAATATCAATATCATCCTCAAAATGCTGTAAATCCATTCTGTTACGTATCTCCATGTACAGTTTCATATCGTCGGCATAAATGAGTACTTTGACGCTATTTAATACTAAATTGACATCGTCAACAAAAATTATAAATAACAAGGGGCCCAAGTGAGATCCTTGTGGAACACCAGAAGTGACCTGTATTTCTGTCGAGATTTTTCCTTTAAAACGGACTACCTGCGTTCGATCCGACAAATATGATTCGATCCATTTTAAAAGTGAAGTTGATAATCTTATACGTTTTAGTTTAAAAAGTAGCAATGAAATGTCAACTCTATCAAACGCCTTACTAAAATCTGTATATAAAGTTTCAACAAAATTACATCTGTCCATAGCTCCAAGCGAGAAGTTCACAAATTCTAATAGGTTGGTAGATGTTGATCTACCTTTGAAAAAGCCATGTTGGTTATTGGAGATGCGATTATTTACTTGATTGAACATCTTTTAATTCACAATCGCCTCAAACATCTTTGGGATACATGAGATAATAGCAATGCCTCGATAATTTTTTATATCTGATCGTTTACCAGATTTAAATGACTTTTTCCAGGCTATCGGAAAGACTCCTGATTTAAGAGATAAATTGAAAAGCCAAAATAGTGGGTTAACAAATGAAGTAGCAAATTTTTTAAGTAATAGTGGAGGTATTTGATCAGGACCTGGACCTTTTTTTGTCATCAAGACTATTGAGGGAACTTAAAATTTCTTGCACAGTAATATTTTCAACACTAACGTCATTTACTCGTTCAGGAAGATATGAAAAATAATTTAAGTCTGGAGAAGCATTACATTTTTTGTAAATATTTTGAAAAAAAACGAGCAAACTGGTTACAAATCTCTTCACTGTCAGATCCATCAAAGTCTTCAAACTACATACGTGATGGAAAATTAGATGTTTTCATTTTTTCATTTGGATAGCTAAAGAAGGTTTTAGGATCGGATTTAATATTGCTCTCTACTCTTGCGTTGTAACTGTTATAAGCTGGCGATATTTCTACATCAAGTACTCTGCAAATTTCTTTGTATGCGTTCAGATTGTGCGAATTTTTATTTTTCTTATAGGCTTTATGTGCTTTTTGCTTTTTATTTTTGAGTTGTTTTATATCACGTGTGTACCATGCTGGATGTTTATAGCTTGTCAGTATTCTTTTCTTTCTCTTAGGCACGAGTTCGTCAATAATTGTATATAGATTACTACTAAATAAACCAGCAGCTACATTCATATCTGATTCATCTTTCAAAAGATTTTGCCAATTAATATCATTGAAACGCATATCAAAATCAGAATGATTCAGGTTTTTAAAATCGTATACGAGTTCAAAATCGGCACCCCTAGGGCGCTGTCTATATAGATCAGTAAAAAGTGAATACTCTATGGCAGTTTGAAATTTTTCGTTTTTCCATAATGGATCTGCAGCTTCTTCAATACAGAAATCTTCCGTGCAGTTGGTGAACAATAGGTCTAAAAAGCGGTTTTGCTGGTTGCGAACATGATTAATTTGATGAAATCCTAGTTCACTTATTTTATCAAAAATAAAATGTAATGTTACGTTCTCACCTATAACCGGTTGCAATATCGATGAGTTTTCAACATCTTCAATAAAATCAATGGAATCCTGGTTAAAATCACCATGAATATGTATTTTAGTCTCAGGTTTCAATGATTCAATTATGGTTTCAGCAGTCCGGAAAAACTTTTCATATGAGTCTTTTTTAGCCATATCTGGAGGGAAATACACAGATACAAAAATATGTATTTCTTCATGAATCATAATTTTAACCCAGACATCTTCATACTCGGCGCATTTATTGCTAGGAAGCTGTTCAGAGGAAAGATTGCCATCAATTGCGATAAGTACACCACCACCAGACTCTTTGTCAGTCGATTCGAAATCGCGGTCACTTCGAAAAACATTGAACCGGCTTCCAAAAACTTCTTCGCTCTTTACATCTTCAGACCAATTTGTTTCTGTAGCTAAAATAATGTCATACGAGCAGCCATTAACTTTTTTTAAAATTTCATGAATTTTTCTTGCACTCCGCATTCGATTAAAATTTTGACAATAAATTATTGTCTCTTTAAAGTTAGTTACCTCTCCTTGATGGAGAGTCGTCGATTCTTCAAGATGATTGTTGTCCTCCAAGGGGTCTGTCAATTTCTGGCAAAACACGAATGTCTGCATGTACAAGCCTGACATGGAGCAGTCGATTTCTCAAAGATCTATTCGTTTTTCTGTCAAATAAAATTCAATTGAATTTAAATATGTTCTCTCCTAACTTCTAACAGAAAATTTTTACATTAAATGTCCTTCAGTAGTCATGTTGAGGAATCTCATCAAACAAAATCCTGTCAAAACTACTAAAAGATGCAATTTTACATGCATAACTTTTGAAATATCGTTTTGAAATCCATGTACTTTGCCACAAACAGCAGACCTCCCGTTAGCTGAAGCCATCAATTTTCATGAACTGTAAACTCCAACACCTACCACATGTCGCACGATCCCAACTAAAGTCAGTCAATCGGTAAACCAAACCACTTTTCCGAAGAGACCCCGTCAACCAGCCCAAGTCTGCCCATAGCATAGAGGTCCCCCCATTAATAGTCGTCACCTGAAGTTCCAGTTCAGCTCAACTCAACTTAGGTTGGCTAAGCCCAGCCCAGCCCAGCTCAGCCTTAGCCGACAAGCAGCGATCGAGGCGAGACGTTACACCTCAAAGATGACTTATTACATTAAATTGAATACCTGAGCCTCCTCGCAACATCCATCCATAGAGCACATTGCGGCCACGGAATCTGCAAAAGAGGGTCTCACTGGGGGAGCCCGTCATACAGCATCTATGAATGGAGAGCTGGGAAATCAAAGTGAGGAGCTGATCTGTGGTTTCACAGCTCTTTTTTTCGCGCAAACTACAATCCCCGTCCAATGATTACACATTTGTGCGATACTTACCCGCTGTTTTTGTATCAAAAGATTCCTAGATAGGTTCAAACGAGAAACTTGGCAAGGTAGTAAATCGACGGAGAAGCTCAAGGGTTGGTGGCAAATGGTTTCTAGCTGCTGCTGCTGTTGCTTTAACATCATAGGGCTGATGCGAATTGATTGAAAAAGTGGGTGTTTGGATGCGCGTGAAACCTTCTATCTTGCAGAGGGACTCAAATCATACCCGCACTTCCACCGATCTTCCGTTCAACAAAAATCGGTAAATAAATCAAATGGACAATAAACTATAGTTATTATGAGGCACCTCTCCAGAATATGGTCGCTTACGGTCTATCGCCTTTCTTCTGCCGGTGATGATAATGTTGATGTGGTGCTTCGCGGAGATGGTTTTGTGGCTTTCGGGATATGTCTTCAGCTTGTAGTTTGTGATGCCAAAAAAATCTATGAAAACAGGAAGTTTTTGGTGAATGTACGCATCAAAATAAGTATTTTAGATATATTTTTGAATACAATTATTTTTTTTTCCAAATATATATAAAAAGAATAGGTTAAAATAAAATCTGATACCCTTTAGAAGGATTTTGTTCACGCAGTTAAAATAAAGGGATGATTGCATCAATACACACCTGGAAGTTTGAATACCTAAATATTAAAAAACCATAATTTTTTTTAACATGTTTGTTATTGTTGTTGTATTTTATCACCACTGAAGAACGTTTAGTTACATTTTTAGTGCTTGTCTAAACTATAATGGCTCTGTAATAGCGAAAACTATAAAGCAATATTATTTCTAAAAACCGTTCGATGCGTTTCATGTGCCAAACATGTCAAGGCTGTGCGGACGATGTGAGTTGAGGAGAATGTGTAGAGTTCAACCCCCCCCCCCCCCCCCCTTCATTAACTTTGTGAAAATTGATATTATTATAATATATACTTCTTTTTAAATTAAATTTCAACATTATTCTACTATTTCAAGGCATCTTAGTTTCTAGATTGACTTGAGTTCTAAACAAAACTTGAAAGTTTGGAGGATTTAGGGAGTCACCCTTTAGGAAAAAATTGGAGGGACCTTCAATACAATAAAATGAAACCATTGAATTAAAAAAAATCGCCCCTTTTTGAAGCGGAAGGTATATTTGAAAATATTCAAAAAGTTTCTTGAATATCGGTTTTGTTAGTAATATGTATGTTACATCTATTGAACCCAAGGGTCTTCATTGATCGTAATGGGAAGCGTCTATCCATACAATATACCATATTATTTGGTTAAAACTTTTTATTTTAACGAACACAAACACATACAGGATCTCAATGAAACTTGATGTTTCCTCGAAGAGATTCCTTTTTTCTTAACTCTAAGAGTACCTTTTTCGAGGATATGATGGCTAACATCTTACAAATGCTAAAACCACTAACCCACAGAAATTGTATTATGTATGCCGTGACCAGGATTCGATCTCATGCCTCCTGGCTGAGAATACTTGAAGGTTATCCTCTACGCCACGGGCTGCAGCCAACTTATTTGCCAATTCAACCAATCATCTCATTAACCCTCATCCGCATTAGATTTCATTACCCTAATCAGCACTTGTGGTGTCAATTTGACACCACAAGCTCAAATCGTTATAACTTTTGGCGTGTTAGACCGATTTAAACAAAACTTACATCAAAAGAAACCTTGTAATGTCAGTGAAATATGTTCAGAACATTATATATAGCTAAAGTTACAAGTTTTCTCGTTATTCAGCATGAAAGAAAAAAAATCCGAAAAAACATGCCTCACGAAAACTGCTGTAGTTCATATGTTACACGTTCAAAAAAATATTTGCCTTATGCATATGAAAGCTGAAGTTAATGCCTACATCATGAAGACAAGAAATATTTTTTTAAATTTTTTTTAATGAAATGGTCACAAAAAGTTCAAAAAAGTGGTCTAAAAAACCTACTTTTCATTCGATTGCTAGTAAATACTGTTCGAGCGATGGTAGAGTTTTGAAAAAAATATGACTACAAAATGTATTAAAGTTCCAACATTTTGCTGTCTTTAGATTTTTGATGCAACAAAAATTGAATTTACTGGAATTTTTCAAAGTTCACTACTTTGCGCGATTTTTTTACAAATTGAAATTTCATCTGTTTTTGTGGTCCACCGTCAGGTTGTACCCGGATTATCAGTGCTTTTACTTTGTTTGGACCAACTAAGAGTATATTCATTGGAAAGCACATTTAATCTTCATTCTAGTGAGGTGCAATAAATCACGTTGTGAGATTTCACAAAAATATGAAAATTATAAACGTAAAATCATTCCTGAATTTCTAGAACTACAAGCACCGCGTCCAGCAAAACGTGTTTGTTTGCTCTCCGAGTAGGTACGGTGGGTGGTGATTCGGGCAGAGAGCGAAGCCGAAAGACGAAATAATGATGCGTGTCGTGACTAGCGAATGCAAACTACTCTCAATAGAATATTTTCAACCAAGAAATGTACGACACGCATCATTATTTCGTTTGTCGGCTTCGCTCTCTGCCCAAATCACCACCCACCGTACCTACTCGTAGAGCAAACAAACACGTTTTGCTGGACGAGGTGCTTGTAGTTCTAGAAATTCAGGAATGATTTTACGTTTATAATTTTCATATTTTTGTGAAATCTCACAGCGTGAATTGCAGCACCTCACTAGAATGAAGATTAAATGTGCTTTCCAATGAATATACTCTTGGTTGGTCCAAACAAAGTAAAAGCACTGATAATCCGGGTACAACCTGACGGTGGACCACAAAAACAGATGAAATTTCAATTTGTAAAAAAATCGCGCAAAGTAGTGAACTTTGAAAAATTCCAGTAAATTCAATTTTTGTTGCATCAAAAATCTAAAGACAGAAAAATGTTGGAATTTTAACACATTTTGTAGTCATATTTTTTTCAAAACTCTACCATCGCTCAAACAGTATTTACTAGCAATCGAATAAAAAGTAGGGTTTTTAGACCACTTTTTTGAACTTTTTGTGACCATTTCATTAAAAAAAATTTAAAAAAATATTTCTTGTCTTCATGATGTAGGCATTAACTTCAGCTTTCATATGCATAAGGCAAATATTTTTTTTACGTGTAACATATAAACTACAGCAGTTTTCGTGAGGCATGTTTTTTCAGATTTTTTTTCTTTCATGCTGAATAACGAGAAAACTTGTAACTTTAGCTGTATATAATGTTCTAAACATATTTCACTGACATTACAAGGTTTCTATTGATATAAGTTTTATATGAAGTTCATAATAATTCAAACGACTTAAATAGATTTTACTTTTGTGGTGTCAAAATGACACCAAAAGTCGGAAAAGGGAGTTTTTTTGTCCAGGCTTCCAGGGTTCGTCCATAAAAAAAGTAAAGATGCAATATTGAAGAACTTTTGAATTCATTTAGGGTCCCCGAAGAAATTTTTGTATTTTGAAGCTTCTGAAAAAAGTTACAAGCCTTCAAACTTGCAATGGTGTCAAAATGACACCCTAATGCGGATGAGGGTTAAGTCAAAACGCTTATGTTTATCAATTTTCAACACAAATCTCTAGAGGAATGTAAAAATGTTTCAATTTTGTAGTTTATTTTGACAAATAAAAATCTGATCCATTGAAAAGTATTCAAAAATGTCTGTTTTTAATAATTTTATGAAATGATTTTTTGAAGGTTATATAAATCAACATTTTTCCTTGCTATGCGAAGTATTTTTATATTTTTTTTTTATTGTTTTATTAAGTGTTTTATTTCCATCCTACGATTGCACAGCTTTCAAATAAACAGTCAAAAAAGATACAGTTAAAAAAAACTAACAAAAAATCGACGTCTCGAATGGTGAAAAATTGTGTTTTTAAATAAAAACTTTTGTATAAAATCATGCATTGAGATGTTGAGCAAAGGTTTAAAAATCAGAAAAAAAAACTATAATTTTTCAGATTTTTGAGCAGATTTTGTCAAAATTACATTAAACTTTCTAAATTCCTTAACAGATTTCATGGATTTTTTTCATATAATTTTAAAAACCTTTGGGATAGGATTTATCAAGATGATTTATGAAAATCTTATTGCTATTTATTCCATTTTGGCTAAATTTTTCTATGTTTTTTTTAAACATCATCAAAAAACTGACCAAGACGTTTTCAGTAGAATCGCAGAACTACAGATTTATTTTGTTAAGGACCCAGAATTTTTTTTATGCTGGGTCATGCAGATAAGAAATTTTAATCTCACCCAGGCTTTATAATTAAACTTTTTTCTTAACCGTCATTATTCAAGAACAAAACTTACTCACTTGTTATTTTTTTATGCCAGTACATATTTCAGTGCTATTAGAACAACCTTTTTTACCGATAAATAACTAAATTTTCACAAAACAAACTATCACCTTAAAATTTTTATCGTTTAAAATTATCATTACTTGGAATAAAAAAAAAATAATGACTTTACAAACAGATTTAAAAATGCCTGTAATCATCTGTAGTCTTTCGATTTTTTTTTGCCCTTCCAGTTTTTTTGAGATTTTGATTTTTAAAGTGGTTGTTTTGATTTTCAATTGCAAAAATAATATTATGCATTCAAAAGAACACAATAACCTGCATGTACTAGTATTTCATGCTGATTACACTAGTTTACAAAATTTTAAAAAAATCGTGAACTTGATTAACTGACCAACATTTTTAATGTAAAATCGGGCGCTGAATCCGAAAATGAAATTCAAAAAAATCTCAGTAGAACCGTTTTTGAGTTATGCTCCAAATATGAAATTTCGGAAAAATTAATAAAGTTCTTGTACTTAGATTAAAATATCTCGGACGGCATAACAGTAATTTGAAATCTCTGTTTTGCATTATAAAGGTGAATAAATTTTCTATCGATCATCTGAACACTGTTTTTGCGTTTGATGAACAGTATTGTTGATATTAGTGACTTTATGAGGAAGACAATTTTTAAAAACCATTTTTTTAGAGAAAATTTTGTTTCAACGAAAGTTTTTGACTCGATGGTAGCATTTAAAAATTCTGATTTTCTTTTGCGCTTAAATGTCAATTTGAAACAAAGATTTCAAGTGGTTATTTATTAAAATAGGTTGAAATTTGAGGAAGTTATGGCTACTTTACCATAACTGTAATTTTTGCAGTTTTTAATAGTTAAACGAATCGCAGTACACTTATCATAGTGTAGGAAGAATGAAACATGATGAATCTCACTCGCACCATGTCAAAATTATTTATTAGCTTACCAGAAGGTCTCATGCCAAGTTTCAGGAAGATCTGACCATAGGGAGGGGTTGCTTGAGTCTCAAACGTGAATAAAATTTTGAGGTATTTTGCCCGGAAGGAACGAAAAATACTGGTTTTTCATCAATAACTTTTTTCATCCTTAGCTGATTGTTTTTATGGTTGATTTTCTTAAAGCCTAAGTTGAGACAAATATTTCACCCGAAGACTGTAACTCGATTGGATTTGAAACAGAAAAGTTATTGCGGTTCAAAGGCCGCAAATTTTGTACAACACGCAATGAGTACTTTTTACGCATTGCGTTTTATACGACAATTTTCGACCAAAATACAATCTTTGAACCGCAATAACTTTTCTGTTTCAAATCCAATCGAGTTACAGTCTTCGGGTAAAATATTTGTCTCATTTTAGGCTTTAAGAAAATCAACCATAAAAACAATCAGCTAAGGATGAAAAAAGTTATTGATGAAAAACCAGTATTTTTCGTTCCTTCCGGGCAAAATACCTCAAAATTTTATTCACGTTTGAGACTCAAGCAACCCCTCCCTATGGTCAGATCTTCCTGAAACTTGGCATGAGACCTTCTGGTAAGCTAATAAATAATTTTGACATGGTGCGAGTGAGATTCATCATGTTTCATTCTTCCTACACTATGATAAGTGAACTGCGGTTCGTTAAGTTATAAAAAACTACAAAAAATACTATTATGGTAAAGTAGCCATAACTTCTTCAATTTCCAACCGTTTTTTAAAAAATAACCACTTGAAATCTTTGTTTCAAATTGACATTTAAGCGCAAAAGAAAATCAGAATTTTTAAATGCTACCATCGATTCAAAAACTTTCGTTCAAACAAAATTTTCTCTAAAAAAATGCGTTTTTTATAATTTTTTTCCTCATAAAGTCACTAATATCAACAATACTGTTCGTCAAACGCAAAAACAGTGTTCAGATGATCGATAGAAAATTTATTCACCTTTAATATGCAAAACAGAGATTTCAAATTACTGTTATGCCATCCGAGATATTTTAATCTAAGTATAAGAACTTTTTTAATTTTTCCGAAATTTCATATTTGGAGCATAACTCAAAAACGGTTCTACTGAGATTTTTTTGAATTTCATTTTCGGATTCAGCGCACGATTTTACATTGGAAATGACCTTCAGTTTACTGAGTTCAAAAATGCTGTAAACTAGTGTTATCAATCTTTCGTATTAAGCTAACTAGCATTTGGATGTTTTATTATGGTTTTATTATGGCACTTTCTTGTGCCTTCGTTTTATGACGTTTTATTTATGGTCGATGGTCAACCATTGGTCATGCATATTGCTTATATTCCTGAATCGACCATATGTTTTCAGATAATTTTGGAAACGCTAATAAGCTTTTATTAAACATACTGTTTTAGTTGTTTTGAAAGAGTTATTAATGCTCTGTTTAAACAATAATTAAACACAAATTTAGAAGTTTGCTCCAAGCTTTCTTTTGCGTGTTTTATTATAGCACTCAGTGCCTGATTATTAAACCACCATAAAGCTCAGTGACAGTTCTCGATCAAGAAGTCAAAACAGGACACGCTCAGGTTAGATAGCACATATTTGAATAGTTATTTCCATTTTTACACATTTTTGAAAAGTTATATGTGTTGGTTTTATTTAATTATTTATTTAAAAAAAGTTTTACAACAAATTTACTACATCCGAAGCTAACCTTTTTCTTCCCACATACAATCAAAAGCAATTCAAACGATCTCCAAATTCTTTTTCAAAACTTCTCGATTCTCCTATCTCAAATTGCGCATTTCTCTTTTAAATTGGTACAATGAAGCATTCGGAAAAAAATTAAAACAATGCGTCATTGCTTTGCTACAAAACCACAGAACAGCTTTTTCGTAATTATTATTCGAGTCCACTTCTTTTAAGAGAAGATCCTCTAGATTATTAATTCTCATTTTACACCTTTTTCAGATCATTTCTTTTATCCAATCTGACACTTATTTTTGATTCTGTGCATTCAGCAAGCCTTTGATAATTATTATCAGCCATGGAGCCATTAGACAATAACCATCCACCAAATTTCCAACACCATAAGCAAAAAGTGTTTTGATCCGGATGGTTACTTAGTGGTGAAAATTTCATCAAGATTGAAGCAGTCAGTCAAAAGTTATCGATGATGGAACGCGAAAGGCGAAAGAAAATTCTGCACACTCACGTAGAGAAACCGATGTGGTCAGGGGTAAAGATCGCGAAATTCCTGAAATATCCAAAATCGACTGTAAATTCGGTGCTGCAATGTTACCGGGAGACCCACGGTGGATCGAGCAAAACAAACCAGGCGTAAAAGTAGAACATATGACCAATATTAAGAAACTCTTACAAAAATTGTACGGCTTTCGTTCCATTTAAAGTTGGTTTTGTATGGAGACCCCCCTTACATAAAAAGTGAGATTTTTGAAACTATTATACAAACCATCTCTGACCCCAATTTAATGATTGATTGTGCCATATTTTATGTTGATTTTGTATGGAAGCCTCCCTTCCATAGAACGTAACGGCCTCGAAACTATGATACAAACCATCGATGTTCCAAATATCTTTTGAGTACCAATTTAATAGTCATTCATATCATCCGTTTCGAAGTTACGGTGTCACAAAAACAAATCGCATCCATTTTTTGAACGTAAGATTATTGTTTTTTGTACGGGTTTTTTTTTGGTTAATAAAAATAATACTTTGAGGGTATGAGCACTAGGGTGTCCCAAAATTGCATAACTTCTGGGAATCTGGGGGCTCACCCTCCAAATGGTAGATTAGGATGTGCAGAACAAACTTTTGTATGGGGCCGACTAAAAAAAATCATGTTTAGAGGTTCCGCAAGCGCGATCTTTGAAAAAAGTCCACTTTCAAAAGATTTGATTTTAAATAAATTCTGGGTCCAAAAATTTTCATAAAACTTATATATTTTATATTTTTTTAATTTTGTTTGAGTTAAATACCATACGTAAAAAATGAAAAATGAACCAAATTTGTATCAAAATGTAAAACAAGCAAGCTATTTCCAAGAAAAAATTTTTTTTTGGTCCAAAAATTTCGAATTCAACTGACCAAAATGTGTACCAAGCGTAAAATATTTTTGATACCAATGCCGTCAAAAGATGCGGATTTTTGTGCAATTTAACTTTCCTGAACAAAACATGTTGTTTGTATCATCGTGTAAAGAGCTATTTACGGTTTAATACTCAATAAAAATTAAAATTTAGGATATTTTTTATTCAATTTATCAAATTTGTCTTAATGAATACCTACTTAAAAATCAAAATACTTGCAAAAAAAAGACTTTGATGGTTTAAGGGATTCATCAGAAAGCCATATGCCAAATTTGAGCGGAATCGGACAACAGGAAGGGGTTGCACTGAATCTCAAGTGTGAAAGGGATTCTGAGACATAGTGTTCAAAAGAAGCATAAAAACTGGTTTTTCATCATACATTTTTTTCCTTATCAATCGATTGCTTGATTATGTAGATTTTTATTAAAATTTCAATTAAGACTAACATTTCACCTGAAGACTGCAACTCGATTGGATTTAAAATAAAAAAGTTATGGCTGTTCAAAGATTGTATTTTTGTGGCAAATTGTCGTTTAACACACAATGAGTACATTTTACTCATTACGTTTTACAGGACAATTTGTAACCAAAACACAATCTTTGAACAGCCATAACTTTTTTGTTTTAAGTCCAATCGAGTTGCAGTCTTCAGGTGGAATATTAGTCTTAACTGAAATTTTAATAAAATCTTCATAATCAAGCAATCGATTGATAAGGGAAAAAATGTATGATGAAAAACCAGTTATTTATGCTTCTTTTGAACACTATGTCTCAGAATCCCTTTCACACTTGAGATTCAGTGCAACCCCTTCCTGTTGTCCGATTCCGCTCAAATTTGGCATATGGCCTTCTGATGAATCCCTTAAACCATCAAAGTCTTTTTTTGCAAGTATTTTGATTTTTAAGTAGGTATTCATTAAGACAAATTTGATAAATTGAATAAAAAATATCCTAAATTTTAATTTTTATTGAGTATTAAACCGTAAATAGCTCTTTACACGATGATACAAACAACATGTTTTGTTCAGGAAAGTTAAATTGCACAAAAATCCGCATCTTTTGACGGCATTGGTATCAAAAATATTTTACGCTTGGTACACATTTTGGTCAGTTGAATTCGAAATTTTTGGACCAAAAAAATTTTTTTCTTGGAAATAGCTTGCTTGTTTTACATTTTGATACAAATTTGGTTCATTTTTCATTTTTTACGTGTGGTATTTAACTCAAACAAAATTAAAAAAATATAAAATATATAAGTTTTATGAAAATTTTTGGACCCAGAATTTATTAAAAATCAAATATTTTGAAAGTGGACTTTTTTCAAAGATGGCGCTTGCGGAACCTCTAAACATGATTTTTTTTAGTCGGCCCCATACAAAAGTTTATTCTGCACATCCTAATCTACCATTTGGAGGGTGAGCCCCCAGATTCCCAGAAGTTATGCAATTTTGGGACACCCTAATGAGCACCCTTTAATCAAATTTGATTATACCAAAATTTTACACAAGTCAAACTTTTTGGACCAAAATATGGTATTTTTTTAAATGGATTTGGCGATTGGCTACCATCCTACTGGAGGTGTAATATTCTTCTCCCCTTCAAAATTACTTCCCACCCAAAGGGTTTATGTTTCATCCAGACATCAAGAGATAAGAACATCTGAACTCGTTTACAGTCTTTTTCACAACTGGACAGCCGGAGAACACCTGTTAAGTTTTTCAGACGCGAATGGCTGCAGTTTCATAAAATTATCTGAACCGTTAGCCGCTTAATCGGTAAATCACCACCACAAAGTACTTCTAGGTTCAGTCGCTACACCACAGGCGTGAACATAAAGTTCTTGCCCATTGCATTGTCTCTCCTTGAGAAGTTTTCCTTTTTCTGGGCGCGCTCTGGAAGCAAATCTGCTCGAAGACCGATCCTAATCAATTTGATTATCTCTGGAAGCTAGAAGCTCTGCTAGTCAGCCCGAAAGCCGGTTGGTCGTTCTGTTGAATTTTTCCGGGGAAACATCATAGAATCCCATCATCGTCTTCTGCATTTCGACTAGGACAGGCTTCGACTAAAGCTGTGAGCGACCGACAAGTTGCGGTACACCTTAAATTACATCGACCACAGCTTAACCTGGACTATTTTGCCCAATCGAAGCCTTCGCACCGTCATCAGCTTAAAGTGTTCGACTTAACTAACTGCTCAATGCTCGATCAACATTGGGTCGAGGAGGCACAAGCCCAGTGTACCTACCAGAGTGCTGGTAATAAATTTAATGTGATAATGGGTGGTTTTGGTTTTAGCTGGACCTACTGGGCCGGAATCGATCCAGTCAGTCGGTATACAAGATCCATATCGCGCCCCTCATTTTTGGTCTAGGGAAATGGCTTTGGTGGCTTCGCAAACTACTGCCGCCAATCGAAACTCGAAGGAGCGAGAAGTACCTTTTCCCGTAGACCACAAAGATTGCATCCCATTTTTTGATTGCAGGGGAAAGGTGTCCAATATTTAACACTTTTACGACAACATCACGAGACCGTAATAATCTGAAGCAGAAGCGTTTGGTGCAAATCAATATTGATTTCTCGGGCCGATAGGATGATGTGCTGCAATTCGCTGAGCAGGTCAATAGCCGATGAACACGCTGGAAAGTTTTCAATTTTCGAATAATTTCATGAAAAGCATGGCTACATTAAAATGTAATACATTTTTTTTTACATTTTGATCTCCTTAAAGGTTTGTTGTTAATCTTACCTAAAGTTTATGTTACCAAATTCAGAACTGTTATAAATAAGACGTGTTATGAATAACGCAAAATGAATTAAAATCCCATTTTTATTATTTTATTTACATAGTATTCCGTCTCACGACATAGCTTGACGAACATAATTCCTAAAATTCACTCGGTTCATAGCAACCGTTCTCCAACTTCTCGGGCACCCTACGTTCGAATAGTTCGGCCCGGCCCGGTTGCCCGGATTTCATTGCAAAATGCCCGTATTTTGCCCGGATTTATTCACTTTATTTGGCAAATCAAATAAAAAAAACAACGAACACTTCCAAAACGAAAATTATTGAGCAAGTTTTATAAAAATTATCATGAAAAGTACTTGGAAGCCTGAAATACGGTTCAAAATCTTTCGATGAGTTTTGATGAAAAAAAAATTTTAATTTTTTTCTTGATTTTTGTTGATGAATTTCTGAGTTTTGATAAAATTTGCCCGGATATTGCCCGGATTTTTGGTCGTCAATTTGAAATCGAATGCCCGGATTTTGCCAGGTTTTTAAATAAAAATTGCCTGGTTTGTCTGGCCCGGATACGTGGTGAAAATATTCTGGCAACCTTAGTCTAGATGGATTCACATACTCGCCTGCCAGACTCACAGGTTTATACCTAAAGGAATATTCCATGTAATCCATCTTGTAGGAAAAACTCTCAGCTTTACTATGTTGTACCGGAGATGGCCTAAAAGGGTTCTAGAACAGTGGTTTTCACAGTGGTCCCTACCGTTGAGAGATTCCATGAGGGCGGTGAGTTCAACTTTGAAACTCGGGGGGCGTTGGAAGGGCTCAAGGGGGGGGGGGCGTGATTTCGTATTAAAATTAAAATTTTCTAAAATTTAATTATGTCAGAACGTAGATTTGAAATGACAACATAACGTTACTGAATTAGTCTCATCAAATTTGTGCCAGGTTTAAGTCAAAAATATCTATAATTTCACAGAGCTGTAAAACCTGTTCATGCATCACAATCGTTAACATGTTTTTTAATAGTCACACATTCTGTATACGCTCTATAAGTTGATCTGGTTTTGTAAGATTATTTTTAGTTATACTATTAATTTTGGATGGCAATGCTTGTAAATCTTTCAAATTAATTGTCTCACAAAATTAGTTGAGCAAAAAAAAAAACATTTGAAATTTATCTTTAAAAAGTGTCATCTGTTATTCCGCCATAAATTTCTTGGAAAGAAAAAATAAAAGAATTCTGACTTCTAACTCAAGAGGACAAATATTTTAGGTACTGATTTGTTCATCTTTATTTTGACCAATTTAAAAATTTAATTGTGGCATAAATTATTCGGTTATCAATAACGTTGCCGCAGCCTATTTATTGGAATACATTTTAAAGTTTAAAGTCTGAATTCTGTTTAACTTTGAACAGGATTCAAATTATGATTATTATAGGTTTCAAAAATGTTTAGTTATGAAATTTATGATATCAAGAAATAATACTAGGGGAGAGTGGGGTATCGTGGCCATGGGGAAACGTGGGCCACTTTTAATATCTCAGATGTGTGTTGAGATAAAAATCTCAAATCAACTGTCATCGTCGTCGCTTTGCGTGAACATGTATTCCTATATGTTGTTGACTGAAATACGCATCATATGCTTCTTTTATTTATCAAGCTAAAAGAAGTAAGAAAAATGTACTTACATAATTAAAAAAAACTCCCGCTAATTTCATCGATGGGGAACCTAAAGTGCAAAACAAAAATATGCTCATACGCTTATGATCTTAGTTTTGTCATGATCTTTCACGTGGAAAAGGAATTTTTTATGAAACATCAATAAGTCACACAAACGCAACCAATTTGCAAATCCTAGCTTGTGGGGAATCGTGGGCCACACATCTTGAATCACCTATATTTTTATGTTTTTTTACACATTCCGAATTTAAAATACGTTTTACCTATCTGCTAAGTTTTCTTATGCCAATGAAGAGTTATGGAAAATATTTTGTGCATCCTATATAAGAAATTTTGCCAAAACGTTCGCGAGTCAGGTTTTGGAATCTATGCGATCATACACAGCTCCCTTTTTAATTTCATCATCTGAAATTAATTTTAAATAACGAAATGAATTAGGAAATCACAGTTTTGGGTCAACTCATAAACTTTGCATGTTATTTGGTCAATTTGGATTTGGTGGCCCACGATTCTCTACCATTTTTCAAAATCCAAAAAATATTGCTTTTTTTTAAACAGTCAGAATTTGGGGAAAATAACTTATTAAAAAATTAAAAAAAATACCTTATGATACCTCGAAAATGTAGAAAACCATTCCATTTTTTTCATGTTATCTTCTATAATAAAGAAGTTATGGAACAACGAAAAAAAGTGGCCCATGATTCCCCACTCTCCCATACTTTTTACATACTTGACAGTTATTAATTTGAATTCAATGATGACAAATAAAGAATCATGTTAAAAAAATTTAAGATATTTGTTTTGTTTCCATAATAAACCAATTATTTTTCAAGTTGTAGTATTTGTCATGGAAATTTTAAAATTTATTCAGTGTTTACTAGAGTTTTTAATCAATTGAAAATTTGAAGGAAATTAACGTTTTCTCTTCCAACAACATAGCACCAAATGCTCATGGATTCTTAACGGACCAGATCATCATTTTGTTTTTGAAGATCTTCTTCAAATTCGCTCAGGGGGGCCTTGAGCCCGAGAATTTTGCAAAAGAGGGCGGTGAGTGAAAAAAGTTTGAAAACCACTGGTCTAGAACGACTTTTACGGAAAAAGTGTCAGCGAGCATCGTCGGAGGCATTTGCAATTGACTGACGAAATGAATTGGGTCGTGGGAGGGAATTTCGATCCTGATTTTTTTTTCATTTAATGTTGTTGCCAAGAGTCCATAGAATGGTGCTTGTTATTACAGTTTTTAAATTCGATTGATTCGTTATAGGGTAACGATGTTGAAGCATTTTTGAAAAGCACGGGAGCTTTTTGTTGCCCTGTATATAAAAATAAATTTCTTTCTGTCTATCTGTCTGTCTAACTGTCTGTCTGTTTCCTACAGACTCGGAAACTTCTGAACCGATTTGCGTGAAAATTGATATGTAGAAACATATAAGGCCGGGGAAGGTTCCTATTATAGTTTGAGACCCCCCTTCTCTGGAAGAGGGAGGGGGTCTCTCAAAAAAAGTTTGAATATTTCGAGAAATAAAAAAATAGGGGGTAGAGGTTCTCATACAATTTTTTGCACAAATTGTGAATTTCAGATGCAAATAGAACCAAATTTGGCAATAGGCGGTTATTTGGGTACGAGAAATATTTCTAAGATTATTTGGGACTAGGGGAGATAAAAATAGAGAGGGGTTTTAGATACAACATTTCTTGATCACTCGAGTTATACAAATTTGATAGCAAAGGTTGATTTTTTTTACACTCATGTAAATTCTTATTATAATATTCATAAAGTAAGTCTTATGTAGCGCATTAAGAGTGTGCAGTTATATTTTATAGGAGTCTTATGAAATTCTTTCTACTTTCATACAATATTCTTATGAAAAATAGAAGAAACGTCATTGTGAAAGAATGATGAACACATTCATTTCACCAGTCATTTTTAACTGTTAAACGAAGATGTGGAATTATTAATTGGTTTCTTCTAAATGGTAGGTTCATTTTCTTTTTGTGAACGTTAAACATTCTGTGAACTCAAATTAGTTTTTTGTATACTGAAAGGGTGATACAGTCAAAATTTGGTTAATATCAACTTGACGTATTTCTTTCAATTTTGCATTTGAAAAAACCTGAACACCCCTCATTTTGAAAGTGTGTGTGTGTGTGTAGAACGTTGCTCCTATTTTGATTTTGGAATTCACTCAGCTGGCAGCTTTTGGAATTCACACGCAAAGCTGGCAAAATCGCTAAAAGTTGCCAAATCAATCGTTACAAATGTAATTAAAGTGTTTGGGACACGTTTGTCGACAGCCAGGAAGTCTGGATCGGGATGAAATTGAAAACCGGAAGCCGCTGAGACGACAAAGCGAAACCCTAACCTCTCTTTCCGAGATGCCGCAAATAAGCTGGGTATATCGTCTACAGCCGTGCAGCGAGCCAAAAAACGAGCCGGACTATTGACTTACAAGAAGGTAGTGACTCCAAATCGCGATGATAAACAAAATACGACGGCCAAAGCGTGATCCCGGAGACTGTACACGACGATGCTGACGAAGTTTGACTGCGTGGTAATGGACGACGAAACCTACGTCAAAGCCGACTACAAGCAGCTTCCGGGACAGGAGTTTTATACGGCAAAAGGAAGGGGAAAGGTAGCAGATATTTTCAAGCACATGAAACTGTCAAAGTTCGCGAAGAAATACCTGGTTTGGCAAGCCATCTGGACCTGTGACTTGAAATGCAGCAATTTCAAATTTTCCGGGACTGTCAACCAAGAATTTACGTGAAAGAGTGTTTGAATAAACGTCTGCTGCCTTTCCTGAAGAAACACGGTTGTTCCGTACTGTTTTGGCCGGATTTGGCATCTTGCCATTACGGTAAAAAGGCCATGGAGTGGTACGCCGCCAACAACGTGCAGGTGGTTCCCAAAGTCAAGAATCCTCCCAACACGCCAAAGCTCCGCCCGATTGAGAAATACTGGGCTATTGTCAAGCGGAACCCAAAGAAGACCAACAGAAAAAACTGCTAAGGACGAGCAGCAGTTCAAGGCAAACTGGCTCTCTGCGGCGAAGAAGGTGGACAAGGTGGCTGTACAAAATCTGATTTCAGGGCTTAAGCGTAAGGCCCGGCAATTCAGAATTATAAAAGCGGAAGCCTAACTGAATATTTTTCCTAAATTTTATACTAATTAAACTTGAAAAAGAAATTCAATTTGATTTTTTAAATAAACGATTTCACCGATTTACACGCGTTATTTGAACTTTTTTTTTCAATTCTAGAAACGTGAAGTGTCGTGTCACGTAAAACGATGTGTGCTATTTTTGTAACGTAATTTTTTTCGTTAAGCACAACCAGTAAAATGGGGCCTTCAAATACTTATGATATCGTTTTCATTCATTTAAAACCAAATAGTATCACTCGTTTTAAAAATGTATTTGTTTCGTAAAAAAGTATAATCATTTGATCTATTGTGTCATAGGACAAAAGTTCATTTCATTTATAATTTTCAATATTAAAAAATGAACTAGTTGTCCGGTGACTCCAAACTTCTTTTGTTATTGTTTGCATAAGTCATTTGAAAATAGAAGGTTGAAAAAAGTCCAATTTAATACAAAATATTGCAATTTTGTTATAAGAAAATTGTTTCTTTTTTTTTAAATGAAACTGATAAGTATTTTTTCAAAATCAAACCAAGCTGAAAGCAAAAAATTTTCCAATGAATTCTAACAACAGTGACTTCTTGCATACTCGGGTGCCAACAATTTGTTCGCTTATGTAATTCAACACCATGTTTCCATTCCATTAAATCGAACCGTTCGCTGCTTGTTTAGATGCTTATCAATCGAGCATGGAAAGGTGGAAAAATTGCAGCTTTCTTGCTGATCAAATCAATAGGTAGACTGTAGGTTTTTTTTTGGTGAAGCCTGTAAGATCATGGTCCAACCCCAACAACAACAACCGTGTCATCTGATCACGAGTCATGCCAAATTGCTGACTGACAGTCTAAAGCGGGCGAGCTTCTACCTTTTTTTTTAGAAACGTGCGCCTCTTTTACCAATCATTGGCGCAGAATCCAGGTGTCATCTGCCTGCCACTTGCATCCGATAGAACTGATGTCATTTCAATTTCGGAAGCTGCATCAGACGACTGTTTTACAAACATATGAGGCCAAAGATGACGATCATGACGTTCTCTCGGGAGTTGGAAGTGATGTAATGGAATTTGGACTATCTCCATTGGATGGCAAAAAGGAAAGGGAATCAAGGAACGAGAAACAAAAACCTCCACTGGGACCTTTCTGACACTGCATCTTATTATGAAAGTGCATGGAAGGTTTTTTCAGCAGGAAAAAAAAGCTACAATGAAAACCAATTGAATCGAGCAATGCGACATGTAGCATCCTCATCATCGTCATCATCATGGCGAGGGCATCTGAAATTGAAATTAGACATCACTTGGCGCGGTTTTAGAAGGCGCGCGCGCACATGTCGCTGCACTTTCTTGAACTGGGTTTCAAATGTTTGCCATTTGCCGAGCAAGCGAAGAACTGAAGAAGAAAAAAATCATCAAACCTTCTTAGTGCCATGTTCAGTGACACTTTTGAGGCTCGACATAGCTGGAGAGTCTCGGCCGGGAGAAGACTCGGAATTTCAAAGTGACATTTGGCGAAACGAGGCCCGGCTGGAATGTCGTGGCTAGGCCCCCGGATAGCCTTTACTGCTTAGTTCGAGTGGAATGGAGATTTTGGGGGCGCATTTGATTCAGTGCGAACGAATTCCTTGGAACCGAAAGTTCATGATGAAGAAGTGTGTGTAAGGCTGACATCTAGAAAGATCGAGCTGGATTTACATAGAAGCTACAGCGTAGGGCCGTTATTAATCCATTCTAAGAATCAGTAACTAATATCACCTATGACTATTTGAATATGAATTTTTGTGTCTCAATGTACCTAATTACAATAAGTCCAACAACTATTGAAAGCGGGGCATTAAACATGAACCTTCTATCTCTTTACCGGAGCTAGGAAGGGATATAAAATAAGTTTTTAGCATTTCCCCCTTCAACCATTGCAGTGATAGGGAGGGGCCACAAACTACTATTAGAACCAACTCTGGCTCCAAAACCTGTCACCTGCCATTTTTCATGCAAATCAGTTCAGCTACTTGAACGAACATGCCAATGCAATGATTGTAATAATGTAATGTGTACACAACAACTCAATCAAAAATCATATAATTTCAGAAACCCGAGTAAATTTTTGGGTTATGCAGTCAAAGCTGGATAGAGAAACCCCTATAAGTGAAAGTAATCGTAAGGTCCAATTACTTTTAAGAGCAAAACCTCTTTGATCGAGCTAAAACTTAGATAAACTGATCGATAAGTGGAGTAAGCGATAATCTTTTTCTAGGATAGACTATTTAATATAATTGAAGAGACTTTGATTTCCCTACTTAAAATTTTGGTTCAAAATCACTTTATGGTCTGGGGCTTATCTGATATTGTACCAAGAGAAACTGACGCAGTGGTCATTTTTGAAAGTGTTTCTAAATGCGCATATCGAAGTTCGACGAAATGGCTGTCAAAACTCAAAACAGCATATCAAATTAAGGCATTTTGAGAATGATACGCTTTGAACATAAGGCAATGAATTTAATGAATTTACAAGTCCTTAATATTTTTTTTTTGAAATTCTACAAAGATATGGTACGTTTTGGTGAAATGTTTTGACTTTTGATAATTATACATTGAAACACCCAAAAAAAAAAAATGGGTGTTTTTTTTATTTACACAAAATACAACAAATTTAAGCTTCTATGAAGGATTCACTATGTTAAGACAGTGTTTTTATATAGCTACCTCCCTCATGTTTGTAAAATGCCTCTATAAAAAACAGGTAAAATAAGGACTGCTTTCTACAAAAATGCAACACTTTTATTTCATAAGGTGTTCGTTTTTATAAGCCTTTTCTCACCACAAGTAGTGGTACAGGCAATCTATTTTATAGACCAAAATTATAAGATAACAGACCAAAATTAATAGTTCACAGGTTACCTTTTCTGCCTCCTTTGGTCAAATTCACATGATCATTGATGATGTCGAGAATAAATGAGTACAGAATTCCTAAACTTGTCTCATATAAAATCTATTTTTTCGTATTATGTGTGAATTGTCGAATAAGTAGCTACGCGCTAGCTGATTTTCATCAAAAAGCCTATCAACGGAGCTTAGAGTAATTGTAGGGGAAAGTCGGGTAAGACGGACACCCTAAGGTAGAATCGCAATAGAAAACCAGATATTGCTGTTTTCATCGCAGATTTCGTGCAGATGGGCTGTTTAGGTTGTTTACTATCGCATTAAGGGGGGGGGTAGGGTCTAACACTTTCAAAAAATCGATTTTTTTATTTTTTTTATTTTCTTATTGTAAAACATTTCAAGAATGTTGTGTCAAATTTTCAAGTCAATTGAAGCAAAACTGTAGAAGTTATAGGCCTTTATCTCCTCCTATCTAATACTGCAAGAAAGCAAGAGCAAAAACTTCAAACGCGTTTTTCTCGAAAGCACATTTTTAAAGCCCGTGGACATCGTCATTTGAAAACTACTTATCCGATTCTTTTCAAATTTGGAACATATTTTCTACATATAAAATACCAGACCCCAACGTTTTTCTTTTTTGATTTTTTTTCTTTGGGGAGATTTTAGAGGTGAAAAATGGCGGATTTTTAAGTGAAAAATCGTAGTTTTTACTTCAAACAGCCACAAAAATTTCATAAAAATTTTTTTAAGTTAAATAAAAACGTTGGGGTCCAGAGAAACATCTATTAAAAATATTTTGCTCTGAATTTTTGACTTCAGATGATTCTGTGCTGAGATACAGTGTCCACCGCAAATCCTGTTTTCTAAAAGGCATCCTCGAAAATGCTCCGTCACCGGCTCATTTTTCAATATTTTTCTACGAAAAAATTACTAAATGTTCTTTTAACAATGCTTTGTATAATGCAAAAAATTTGAATACATTTGTTTGAACGATAGCTCTAGAAAAAAATCGTGAAAATGGTATTTTTTTATACCCGTTAGACCCTACCCCCCCCCCCTTAACCACTGCAATTAGTAAATTTCTTTCATCAAGACTGTTTTTATAGTCATCTAAAATTGCTTACAAATTTCACTATTCAAAAATGGTCAGGTAAAACGGACACTGTTCAGAAAAGGTACATTTTGCCACAGAAATTGCTGTAAATGTAGATATTTTTGTGAATTAAGTATAAGAAAACGTTTTAAAACCAAGATGGAACCAACTGGTCCGATTCCAGAAGCGAAACAGTGTGATTTCGGAATTCCGTATTTTATAGGCGCTTTTTTAATCGGAGATCCTGTTTTTACACTCTTCCTTTGAAAACGGTTGACATTTTCGAAAATTTGGCGAGTTATGAACTATTTTATGAGGAGAGAAAATTACATCAAATAATGGATTCTCAAAGTTTTTGTTTGTTTTGTTTACTATTTTGGGACCTTGCTTGCTACACTGAACCTCGAAAATACCCAAACTTGATAACTTTCCCCGCCAACCCGAATGAAACTCCCTCCCTACAGGTTTGGCAAATGGTGGCTTGGCCCAAAGTTAAACTCTTAAAGGAGAACTCATCCCCCAAAATCTGATACCGCAATAAAAGGGAAATCAAAATAAAAAAAATACTGCAGGTACAGGAATCATACCCATACCTGCAATGGCAATGCGATTACCATCACAGGATGCTAACCGCACGACCACCGAGGATTTGTTGAGAGAGGCAGCTACATCAACCTATAAGCGAGACTTTCTGCGAACGAAGCGGGAATAAAAGTTATCCCCCAAAAAAAAAACAGTTCTCCGCTTTGAACTTACCCCTCAAACCTAAATCTGCCACGATGGAGGTAATAGAATCAGATTTGCTTACAACAAACAACAAATGATGAAAAATGTTATAGATTTTTGGATGACCCTTTCTGAAGGGGGTCGTCCGTACAAGACAAATATTGTTTTCGCGTTATTGTCGTTATTTTCCGTCGGATTGTGATGAAAATTTGCACATGAGTGTTTTGAGAGACGAACAATTGATTACAGTTATCAAATTTAGGATCAGGGGTCGGCCAAAGGGGTCGTCCATATCCACTGATTAATGTTTTTGGGATATTGGCTTTATTTTACATCGGATTGTTATGAAATTTTGCACATGAGTGTTTTGAGAGACGAGCAATCGATTACAGTTATCAAATTAAGGGTCTGAGGTCGGCCAAAGGGGTCGTCCATATCCACTGATTAATGTTTTTGCGATATTGGCGTTATTATAGATCGTATAGTGATGAAAATTAGTACATGAGTGTTTGAGAGACGAACAATCGATTACAGTTATCAAATTTAGGGTCAGGGGTCGGCCAAAGGAGTCGTCCATATTCACTGATTAATGTTTTTGCGATTTTGGCTTTATTTTACATTGGATTGTGACGAACATTTGCACATGAGTGTTTTGAGAGACGAGCAATCGATTACAGTTATCGAATTTAGAGTCAGGGGTCGGCCAAAGGGGTCGTCCATATCAACTGATTAATGTTTTTGCGATATTGGCGTTATTATACACCGGATTGTGATGAACATTCGCATATGAGTGTTTTGAGAGACGAGCAATCGATTACAATTATCAAATTTAGGGTCAGGGGTCGGCCAAAGGGGTCGTCCATATCCAATGATTAATGTTTTTGCGATATTGGCGTTATTATAGATCGTATAGTGATGAAAATTAGCACATGAGTGTTTTGAGGGACGAGCAATCGATTTCAAGTTTCGAATTGCGGATCGGAAGTCGGTTTAAGGAGTCGTCCATACCCAACTTTAATGTTTTTGCGATTTTGACGTTATTCTACATTGGATTGAGATGAAAATTTCCACATAGGAGTTTTGAGGGACGCTCTTTTGCATTCAGGTTTCAAATCTTGACTCAGGGGTCAGCAAAAGGGGTTATTATCTGTTCACTGTTTTTACGATATTCTCTTGATTGAGCATAGAATTGTAATGAAAATTGACACATGGGAGTTTAACAGAAAAGATAATTGTTTTCAGGTGTCAAGTTTTGAATCGTGGTAAAAAAAGGCCGTCCATGTTAGTTGCTCACTGTTTTCGCAATATTGTCGTGATCATGCATCGGATTGAGATGAAAATGTTCAGATGAGGGTTATAAACTATGAGCAATTGACTCCAGGTAGCATGTTCCGTGTCAAGGGTCGGCGAAAGGGGCGTCTATATTCACTGTTCGCTGTTTTCAAGTTCCTTACGTTATTTTACATATAATTTGAAAAGAAAAAATGGCACAAGGAAGTTTTGAGAAACGTAAAATTGGTTTCAATTATCGGGGCTATGGGACAGAAAAAGAGGGTTTCATTGAAAGTTCAGTGTTTTGTGCAATAATTTTGTTGAAGGCAGTTAATTGATACTAATTTAAGTGTGAAGGTCAAGCAAAAGAGTCGTGCACATAAACAAATAGTACATGTTTCTGCCATAATGTCTAGATTATGCAACCGATCGAGAAGAAAACACTCTGACATAAATTTTAATAAAAAGCCAATCAACCGTTAAGTTTAAAAATCAAGTAATAGTAATAGAAGCGACTCTAAACACTGTTGAATTTATTTCCCCAAAATTGTCGAAATAATGTTTCGAATTCATTTTCTAAACTCATTTTGACGTACAAATGATTTAAAGCGAAACGAAGTTCGTACGGGATCAGCTAGTTTTACTATAAAAGTTAAAAGGCGGATTAGGCTCGCACGGTTTTACGTTTGGCATAAAGACAACTTTTATGATAAAATCGTTTGCTCGAAAACATAAAGATATTTTGACATAAATATTTCTGTAATGTTTAGAAAATATATACCTGCGCATGCCTTTATAGTTTCTGTACACAAATATGATGAAATATTTGGTAAAACAATCATTCTGCATAGTAGGCGCCTTTTGAAAAGATAAAATTGGCATTTCTGAAAATTTACCCTATCCAACACACTATCCAGAAAAATATCGATCGGAACTCACCATAGAACAACTTTTGTTTAAGATTTGCGAACAAAATACACAAACCAAATTTCAAGTTTTCGAAAAAAAAAAATCTTAAGAACTAAAAATTTTCCATTTTTGAGCCTTAATATGCGAAGATTCCTTCAAAAACAAAAAAATATCTTAAAAATTTTGAATGAAATGATTTTTATAAATTATTTTTCGGCATATCGGTGAAATGTATATTCTTGGAGAAAGAATATCAGAAATGAAATTTTATGAAGATGGATAGAAAAGTGAGAAGAAAATTTGACAGATGTTGAAAAGAGCGAAAGAGCATTTTTGCGAGGAAAACTTAATAACGTACACCATACTTTACCCCGCAACATTTCATTATTTAGGAGAAGTAGTACCGGGATAGAGGTGGCACTACCTTAACCTATACAATGAAATCTGGTTGGTCCGAAGTCTACATGTGGTGAACACGTATGCCCGTCCGGAGTATACGTGTTCACCACATGTAGACTTCGGACCAACCAGATTTCATTGTATAGGTTAAGGTAGTGCCACCTCTATCCCGGTACTACTTCTCCTAAATAATGAAATGTTGCGGGGTAAAGTATGGTGTACGTTAAAAAGTTTTCCTCGCAAAAATGCTCTTTCGCTCTTTTCAACATCTGTCAAATTTTCTTCTCACTTTTCTATCCATCTTCATAAAATTTCATTTCTGATATTCTTTCTCCAAGCATATACATTTCACCGATATGCCGAAAAATAATTTACAAAACTTAATTAACGGTGGTTAACTTATCTTAAGAAATGATTTTTAATTAGAAATTTTGGCTAAAATGTTAATTTTTTTAAAAAATAAAACAATTAAAATGCAGCAAATAAACAACAAGACCAGGTCAGTCAGCAAGCAGCTATCAAAGACATGAAGCCCAACAAAGCGCCTGGATACGATCGCATTCCTGCTGAGATGCTGAAAAACGACCCTGCCTTGTCAGCACAAATGTTGCACCGTCTTTTTGCAAACATTTGGGATACTGCAACATTCCCGGCCGACTGGATGCAGGGTATCCTTCTAAAGTTCCCGAAGAAAGGAGACCTGACCGAGTGCGGTAACTGGCAAGACATAACTTTGATCTGTACAACTCTTAAAATACTCAGCAAAGTGATCCTGAACAGGATCCAGGAGAAAATCGACGCTACACTCCGACGGCAACAAGCTGGATTCCGATCCGGACGATCATGTGTGGACCACATCATAACGCTACGAATCATACTGGAACAAATCAACGAATTCCAGGACTCTCTTCTGCTGGTGTTCGTTGATTTCGAAAAAGCATTTGACCGACTGAACCACGAAAACTTCTGGGTGAAGAATCCCAGAGAAACCAGTCCATCTCATCGAAGCGCAATACGAGGCAATGTCGTGCAAGGTCCTGCACGAGGGTGTGTTGTCTGGTCCAATCCCGGTAACTGCTGAAGTGAGATAAAGATGTATCTTATCACCACTACTCTTGCTCATCGTAATAGATGAGATATTGACTGGATCGATTGACTGTAGACCAAACCGAGGGATGCCGTGGAATACTTCAACAATGGAGCAGCTAAACGACCTTGACTTGGAAGACGATATTGTTTTACTCGCCCAAAGGCAACAATACAAGCAGGTCTCAAAATCAATGTCGGAAAGACCAAGTCGATGGAGATCAACACAGGAAATTGTTCCAATTTCTTGGTAGCTGCACAACAGGTTGAGAAAGTGAAGTGCTTCCAGTATCTTGGAAGCCAGATAACGACTGATGGTGTTAAAAACCAAGAAAGACATCGAAACCTGGATCAGAAAAGCTCGACTTGTTTGCGCGTCACGCCAGATCTCTCTACGAACTAAAATCCGAATCTTCAACTCAAACGTCAAATCCGTATTGCTGTACGGGTGCGAAACTTGGTGCACATATGCGGTGACGACGCGAAAACTGCAAGTTTTTGTGAATCGCTGCCTGCGGGATATCATCCGCGCTTTGTGGCATGGAAACTGGATCTCAAACGTGGAAATACATCACCGGTGTCATCAAAAGGCGCTAGAAAACGAGTTTCGGGAACGTAAGTGGAAATGGATTGGGCACACGCTGCGAAGAGATGAAAAAGAGAGATTTGCAGAGAGGCGCTTGACTGGAATCCAGATGGGCATCGAAGAAGAGGCAGGGTCAAGAGCTCGTGGCGGCGTAGTCTAGCCGCTGAAATCCGCACAGTTGACGAGAACCTTGGATGGCAGCAAGGGAAGACGCTGGCTCCGGATCGCCAGCAGTGGAGATCTTCTATTTCAGCCTCAAGTGCCGGTTAATAGGCGCTGGACCTATTCCGTTATGAAGAACGATAAATTTTTTTTTTGTTTAAATCTTTTTTTACCTTCGAAAATCAGCATTTGAAAACATAAAAAGATGGGGGGGAGGAGGTAATTATCAGCGTTACGTAATTTTCATAGGGGTGTACGTCGAAGCGTCACGATTTGTGACATACGGGGGGGAGAAGGTCGAAAAAGTGCAATTTTTGCATTACGTAATTTATGGATGCCGTCTTATAAGATTTGAGTTTGAACCAGTAATTTTTTTTTTCAAACGGGTTCTATTTGTCATCATCGTTAACCAGTATTTTATGGTTAAACAAAGTCATTTACGGAGCGGGGACTTTTCTTTTTTTACCATTGTTGCAATACACATTTTCCGCTCAATTAATACAAGTCTTTAGGAATCAACTGCTCATAGTGTGATTGCGCTAAGACGCTTATTTGATAGAAGCGCAGATAGAACTGCCTCGTATTAGACAGCTTACAGCACCCACAGAGCTTAGTTGACGCCTCAAAGGCTCGAAACTCGTACCGGTAATGACTCATCAACACGATGACGACGCGGCGTGCCCTAATGCCTCACCACCTAAGCTGGAACCATATTTCTGGAGGCTGATTTTTAATTGACCACGCAGAAAACTAGCTGCGATGACTGGCGGGTGTTTGTGTGATGATGCAAAGCTTTTTTTTCTCCATTCGAACTCTACTTATAACTGGCAGGACCGCTCCTTTTCTGCTAGTCTAAGTCGGATATTGTACCATTTACGAAAGCTTACTTATGAACGTGCTCGGATGGCAAAACTATCACACGGGATGGGACGGAAAAAGGCGTACCGCATTGAAAGACCCCAGCCAGCCAGACCTCAGTCAGACGCGATCAGACGGAGGAATCGAACAACAAAATTGCGCAAACGAGAGATGCTGGAAAAATCTCATTCACAAACCCAACTCGACAAGGGACCCACTGCCTGGTTGCTGGCTTACCATCTCGAAACAAATCAATGCTGGGCCATCAATAACCTTTTCATTCATGAAAATATCAACAGATCGCATCGCGCTGGAGCTGGAGCTTTATTGATGCTGCTGTTTTTTTTTGCTTTAGGCTCAACGGAGGAGAATCGAACCGGTAGTAGTGGTAGCCGGGATGGATTAGTGCAAACAGAGTGCCTAGGCGATCTCCTGCTGAGCCGACTGTCTCGCTAAGACGATTCCGTAGCAGCAATTCTAAGGAAAATTCGTTCTCCAAGAGCCTCGGTAACAGGTTGGGCGATGGGATCGTTAACTCCTAGTTGATGTTTGATAGATCGAATTTTGTGTAGGATTGTATCGTCGAAATCAGCGGAAAAAATGTCACCGGTTGTCGGTGCAGTTTCATCGTTGCTTCTTTATCTTGGTTGCATCTTTTTGTTTGTTCTGCAATTGCAATTTCTAGCAGCATATAAATCAATGGACATTATATCATATTTGATTTAACTAAACGAATACTCATCAAACAAGATAATGTTTTCCAGGTAAATTAAACAGTATTTAGATAAACTTTTAATAAACGGCAAACAGGAAAATTGAAAAAATGCCAAAAAAAATTAAATCAAACAAGCCAGTTTTAAAAAGTTTTTAGCAATTGCAAGTGAAAATAAAATTACAAGATAACTGAGTTACAACCTTATAACAGCTTAAATCAATACTTAGAGTTTCTTATTCTGTATACGATTTGGAAACTGTTGATGTGTTTGGATATAAAAATTAAATTTTAAATGATTATTTTATTTATATTTATTTTATTTGATTATTTTATTCATTTAAATCCGCCAATCGCTTGTCCCTTTTCGTCGCGTGGGATTAGGAATTATGATCGTCAAGCTATGTCGTAAGACGGAATACTATGTAAATAAATAAATAAATAAATAAATAATATTCATTTAAATCAGGATTGAGCAACCTTTTAAAGCAACGTACCACATTTGATTTTAAATTCATTCGGCGGCCGCACTCAAAACAACATTTTGGTAAAAAAAAAAAAGTTGTCAGACAAATGATTAACGAAAACAAAGCAGGAAAATGGATAAATATAATGAAATCATGTATCTACTTGCATAAATATTTTTTTAAATATAAGGTGATTAAATCAGTTGAAATTGAATAACCATAAATGAATGATTAGGAATCTATAATGTTTAAATAGATTTAAAATTTAATGTGAATATTTTTTTTGACAAAAAAAAAACAATATTTGCATCTTTTTTATTTATTTAATACGAAAATTTTTGTATATCGTTCTATGGTTCGTAAAAAGATTTGAACCGTTTTCTCTGAATTCCCTGATTTTGTTCGAACAGATGCAATGGTATTTTTCGTCATCACTCCCATTTAAAAGTTTTTAAAATTTATATAAATTTTGTTGCGAAATCTCAATTTTCTTTTAACAATGGTTATTTTTTGTATTTGAAGCTCCGTATGAAATCATTGAGCAAGGTTTAAAAATCATTAAAAAATCATAATTTCTCAGATTATTATCCAGGATTTTCAATATTACAGTATAAATTTTTGATTCCAGAAATTTTTTACAGATTTCTTAAATTTTTTTAATTAAATTTAGAACCCTCTGAGAAAGGCATTCTTATTCCGAATCATGAAAATCTTATGACTTTGGTAATAAGGATTGCTAATTTTCAAGTAAAATGACTCAATTTTGTCGTTGTCTAGCATGATTTGCCAATGTTATTTCTGAAAATATCATCACAGATAACACAAGACAACAAAATTCACAGTTTTACATTTTTTCTCATAATATTTTTATTTTGACTCATTC
Organism: Uranotaenia lowii; assembly: GCF_029784155.1. Classification (NCBI taxonomy): domain Eukaryota; kingdom Metazoa; phylum Arthropoda; class Insecta; order Diptera; family Culicidae; genus Uranotaenia; species Uranotaenia lowii. The sequence continues at coordinate 261,790,842 of NC_073693.1, read as the reverse complement.
GGGGGCGCTAAATTTCAATATTCAATCAGTTTTTTATCAGCTCTAGTTTTCGAGATAACTTTAAAAATAGGTAGAATATTAGTGATTCAATTTGAAAAAACCGTAAAATACAATACAATACTGACTCAATGATAACCTTTCCAAAGAACGCGAGTAGTTTTGAATTCTAAGAAAAAGTTATGGAATTTATTTTTTTTCAAAACCTGCAAAAATCGGAAAATTCGACGAAATTTTGAAAAAAAAAATAACCTAAATTGAATCTGTGATATTTCAGGAACCGAAAGTCAAATCATTTCACAGTCTTCAACAAAGTTAATTGAGTTAAATTCATTGATATCCAACATTTAAAGACTTCCTGTAATGATGTCAGAATAAATTGTAATCTTATTTTTTTGGAATTTCTAGAAATGGTAGAATTCAATATATTGAAAGCGTTGTATCTCTTCTACAAAAATATCTTGGGAATATCTGAGTCTTTGATTAAATGAAGGATAGTAAATTGATTCAAAATCAGCTTTTGGTTTTTACGAAGGTTTATTGGTTTATCAGTTATAAAAGATCTATTTGATTCAAAACTGATCAATTTAAAAATTGCACACGCCATATCACTGAAACAAGAAATAATAGACAAAATCTGTGAAATATTCTGAATCCAGGGCATCAAAATTTAACAAAATCAGTTATTGAAACATATTCCAAAAAAATGCTGTTTTCCAGAGTAATCGTTACAAACGTTTTGGATTAAATTACAGAATAACAAAAATATTTCACTTCATCATACAATTTAATCTTACCTTGAAACAAAAATTACGATTACATTACGATTTTCAATAAAAAGCTTAAATCCTTAAATCAATGATTTTGATTATGGTGATGATTATGATGATTATGGAGCAAATGCAACTGCAAACAAGCGACGAGCTTGTTTAATTAAGTTATTGAAATATCATTTTTGGTTCAGTAGGGACAGCTTTTTTATGATAATAAACAATTTTTCGTTGAAAAAAATCGTGTAGTAAAATTAATTTTAGATATGCTTCGCGGGCCGCACAAACACGTCTCGAAGGCCACATGCAACCCGCGGGCCGCGTGTTGCTCATCTCTGATTTAAATCCAATACCCGGTTTTCCAGGTTTCTAAAAAAAATCTGTCAAAACTGCCCAATAAAAATCTGCCCGATAAAAAACTTGGTATACAACTTATAGGTGGATGTCGATTCAAAGGCATAAATAGAACACATATTTATGTGAGACTCTACATTAGAGAAGTCCCAAAAACCGTTTTGCCTTTAAATCATCCAGTGAGGTAGAACTTTACCCAGGCCTAACGCAAAACGCAAGACACCATGCACCACCCGTAATTATTTTTGTCCTTAGACATTCCATTCACGGCACTGTATTAGGTTCACGATGTGTTTCAAATTGTAAATTTCGCTTTGTATTTCAATAAACCTTCTGTATTGTAACTAAAATTTTGAAACACAAACGCCCTACCTCGTATTAATAATGGGTTTTTATTAAGAAGTGTTTCTAAACAAGAATTATAAACCACCTATTTTAACTTCAAAATTCATTAATCGAATGTAACACATCAACAAATACGAAACCAAGAGACAGGTGTTTACAACTAGAATAAACAAAAAAATGAACTTTGTATCCATTACTCTATTTATTCACTTTGATTATAAACAATCTTTAAACTCATTACAAATTTTATGCAGATATCAAATAATCTTTAACATAACATTTTCTCTGAGTTGTAAAGTTTTTGATAACTCTGGGTGCCCTGTATCTAAATATGCAATTTTTTTCTTAAACTTTTGTTTTTTTTTAAATAAGTTTTAAAAAATCAGTTCAAATTATTTAAAAAACATTTCAATAAATTATAAAACAAAGATTTCAATTTCAATTTCCCTTTTCAAATTTCTCCAAGACCGCAAATTATTCAAACTTCTGTAAAAAAGTGGTAAATGATTTCTTTTTCTTTGTTTTTCCCATCCTGTAAAAAACGAGAATTTTGAAGAATTTTTTAAAAGCCTTTAGACCAAATTGAATTTTAAATAACTTTTTGAGGCAAAAATCAAAACTTTTACAGGCTTCAACAAACGAGTCAATTTAAATTCAAACTTTTGTTAATACTTTTTTCAGTAAGATCAGGAATACTTGTAATTATATCTTTCCAAATTAAGAAAACCTGGAGATATTTTTTTAAGATCATTCATCATCATCAAAATACTATTCATTAACTGAATGAAGTATAGTAAATAGATTCAGTATCAGTTTTTTTACAAAACTGATACATTTTTAAACTATTAAACCCCATATCAACGAATCAGGAGGTGAAAAACAAAATCTGACAAGAGATTCGAAAATCTACAAAATCATTCATTGAAAAAAAGCACAAAATTGATAACCCTTGATTTATCAATTTAATTTTATCAATATTGGGTTAAATAGTAAGACTTTTTTATAATTGAACAACTGTCTTCTAAAATAATAAAAAAAAACTTATTTTTCCTATAAATATTTTGTTTTGATTTTAAGTAAATATACCGAAATTTGAAGTCAAACTTTTTATATTGTTTATTATTTTTAAAGAAATTTCTTTGTGATTCTTTTTTTGTTCTGAAATCATAATCTCTTTCCAGCCTATAAATCTAAAGTTTTAATAAGAAAAACATTACTTCTGAGTTTTGTTGTTTCCAGGACTCAATATTTCGACTAACTCCAAAAAAATAGTCAGATGCTAAAATTTTAAACCTCAAAACCTGCGCTTGTAATATTTTAGTGGAATTTTACAATTAAATCTTCATTTGGAAATGAGGAATAAAATGTTAAGTGTCTGATATACTAATGAACCTACATGAAAACTAAAAGCTGACATTGAATAAATTTCATATCCTTCATTGAATTGAAATGCATAGATATTTTTGTTCCAGAGATACAATGCTTTGAAACATTGAAAATTCTTCAACTTTTAAAAATTTTAATAAAGAAGATTACAGCTGCTATTCATGACATCATTCAAGAATGTTTTTTAGAATTTCATATGAAAATTAAAAAACTGTTAAAGATTGCGAATCTATTTGACTAAGGCTTTAAGAAATATCAAAGTTTCAATTAAGTTCAAATCTTCTTTGAAATTTTGATAAAATTCCCATTTTTGGCAGATTTGGAACTTTACAAAAAGAAAGCTTTTTTAACTTTTTTCACGGGAGTCAAAATAACTCGCGGTCTTCGGGAAAGTTTATCATCGAGTAAAAAGTTCATATTTTCATAATATTTCTAATATTCAAAAAAATTTCAAAAACGTTTTCAGATTAATTTAATGAATTTTAGCTATTTTCAAGAGATATAGCCGAGCTATTAACGCTCAGCGCTACAAAATTAGTCAAAAAAAGCTGTTCAATTCTGTGCACTTCAGAAAAATGTGAATTTTGTTGCTTTGAGTTAATGAAATTTTGTTGAACAATTTTTAATCATGGTGCATTCCTGACCTGATCTGATATATGTAGATTTGGAATTAATTTCTTTTTAAATTTTCATGTGTTCTTTTAATTTCGATTGATTATTATGGCCGAAGCATTATATTTTGGTTTGATTTGAAATTTTAAATTGTATTCGTTTGCTGGAGTTTCAGAATTTTCAAATTTTGAGTTCAGAATAAGGAACATAATTTTGAATGACTTTTTAATGACTTGCCGGAAATATGTAGCTTTGCTTTGAAACTTTTATCCTGTTTCACACGGAGCTATTTCAAACTTACATCTTTGATTCGATAAATTCCTAAAATTCAATTAAAATCTATGTTTTCACTTTGAAACCTTGCTTTTAAAATAATACTTATTTTTGCCTCGATCCAAACATGGGTGTTGTAACAATTTTATTTCTCAATGTTTTGATAAGGAGACATATCATTTATTGATCTACTGTATTCCTCCAAAATAGATGTTTTAATTGAAAAGCTCATTTTGAAACAATTTTCTATGAGCTGTATTTTCATATGATTTCAATTATTCTCAAGCAGTCTAGCTTTAAAATTTAAAATAAATATTCTCAAAACAAAGATTCGAAAAAAATTAAATTCTAGAATAAATACCATAACTATGATTGATTGTTAGAAAAGTATAATAATAAGTACAATCATTTATTATTCATCTTAATTTACATTTCTTTTATTCATTTTCAACTGATTTATTGAATTATTCCGCTGTTGTGTATTGAATTTGAAAAAAAAAGGCTTATGATTTTAGAACACCAAAAATTCTGAATTGAAACTGATAGTGAACATTTGTTTAAGAAAAGTTAGATTCTGAGTTTGTTGTTTATACTTCATTCAATTAAGGAATAATATTTTGATGATGATGATAAAGGGTGTCCAATATGAAATCTCAACACACAAAATTGATTCGCAAAATTCGAGTTTTCATCCGATTGCCACCAAATTTTCGGGCATTGAAAAATAACTATTAAACTTCATTTTAAAATTTTACTCGTATTTTATTTACAGTTCATACGCAAATGCCCGCCTTAATACCGGCCATAAAATTCTGCACAACCTGTGAATCAACCGTTTTTTGCATGTTAACTAGAGTGCCCCAAATGACCCGACTTTTGGAAAAAAAATATGCGCTGCAAGCTAAAATCGATCCTAGACCTAGTACAAGATTTCATGCTAAATTTGGGCCAGATCGGATCACGGGAAGGGGTCGCTCAACGAGCCTGAAATTTTTATGGGTAGATTTTGAGACATTTTGTTCGAGAGAAACATGAAAAACCTGTTATTAATCAATCACTTTGGTTTCCGTCGGCCGGAACAGTTTAGCCTAAACTATGACAAATATTTCATCAGAAGACAGTTTTTCGATTCGAGTTAAGATAAAAAAGTTATTAGGCTTCGAAAATGGGCGTCAATATGTTCGACCGCTCCGACTCAATAACAGTGATGAATACCATTCTTTAAAAAGATAGCCCATTTTCGAAGCCTTATAACTTTTTTATCATAACTCTTATCGATATGCAGTCTTCGGATGAAATATTTTTCATAGTTTAGGCTTTAAGAAAAACCATTTTTCAAAATAATCGGCCCACGGGAACCAAAGTTGTTGATTTAAAACTGGTTTTTCATGTTTCTCCCAAACAAAATGTCTGAAAATTCCATACAAATTTCAGGCTCGTTGAGCGACCCCTTCCCGTGATTCGATCTGGCTCGAATTTGGCATGAGATCTTGTTATAGGCCTAGGATCAATTTCAGCCTGCAGCACATAACATTTCACAGGTTTTGAATTTCTTATACAAACGTGTACTTGTTCTGCTTCTCATCGCGATCAGTGGCCTTTTGTACCTTGAACGTTCGAAGCCCAGTCTTAGTTTTGACCTTGTTGAACTGGTTGATTATAAAGCAGCACCTTCTTAAACGACCTAAGATAGTGAAGACAGTTGAGAAACTGAAGAAAGTATGGGTTTACATGCAAAAAACGATCAATTCACAGGTTGTGCAGAATTTTATGGCCGGGATGAAGGCCAAGGTGCGGGCATTTGCGTATGGACTGTAAATAAAATACGAATCTAATTTTAAAATGAAGTTTAATAGTCATTTTTCAATCCCTGAAATTTTGGTGGCAATCGGATGAATACTCGAATTTTGCGAATCAATTTTGTGTGTTGGAATTACATCGTGGACACCCTTTACATGATCGAAAAGAGTAAAATTAAACAGTTTCTATTTTTTTTTTTTTGAAAAATATGATAAGGAACAAGTATTTTTTAAATTACTGTATAAAGTTTGAAAGAACTTGATTTTATGTAACTAATTTGTTGAAACCTGCCAAACGATAAGACTTATACTTTAAAAAATATCGTAAATTAAATTTGGTTTCATACTTTTTTTGAAATTCGATAAATGAGAAAAAGTAAACAAATCAAAATCTTCTAGAACTTTTTTTTGAAGAACTCTAAATTACTTGAAGTCTTGATGAAAGTGGATAATTGGTTTAAAACTTTCATTTTAATATGTTTTGTATTTGTTTTCAAATTTTGTCAAAAAAGTGCAGAACTTGCCTTAATAATTTTAACCATTGGAAAAAATTATTTCATCAATAAAAGCTGACAGAAAAATTGCATATCTAAATTCATGGCACCCAAATTAGTCAAAATAACATTTTAAATTCATTGTATCTGTTAAAATGTAAATTTTGTGGCGTTGTGTGTTAAATTAAAATCTTTTTAAATGTGATCTTAAGCATTGAGAAGGGGACAGGAACATTTCAAATTGAGTATGAAATTGGTTTGTTGAATAATATTTCATATCAACATGACATTTTTAATGACTTTTTTAAATAAAAAATTTTTGTTATAAAGAAGAGGATATAAGATTTAAAATTCATTTTGCTTATTCTGTGGACAATCGTGAAAGGTTGACACCTGTTACATGGTGTCCAACTTGTCGATGTATAACATAAGTCTTCGATGAATCAATTTTAATGTAAAAATGACATGTTGCGAGAATGCCGGATGACTGTCCTGCAAAACAGGTGTTCGCCACGAATCCGGTAGGAACAAGACGAGCGGGGGCGCAACGAGCGAGGTGGTTAGACCAAGTGGAGCGTGATCTGGCGAACGTGGGGTGCCCGAGAAATTGGAGAACGGTTGCTATGAACCGAGTGAATTTTAGGAATTATGTTCGTCAAGTTATGTCGTGAGACGAAATACTATGTAAATAAAAAAAATAGTAAAAATGATTCGTTTCTATCTCTGTTCTTGTTTAGTTACACTTCTTAATAAAAACTCTAAAGGCGAGAAAGGCTTTTGGATTGTCAGGTTTAGAGCCTTAAAACACATGCTTAGTTAAATTGCAAATCGAAATTTACAATTAGAATTAATTTTCAATTCGTGAACGTTATAAAGTGTTATAAAGTGGCTTAAAATAAAATGTCTCAAGCCTAGGATGATGTAAGATGAATTCCACCAAAGGCGAGGCAAAATTGCTTGTTAATACGCATTTTTAAACATCTTTTAATATTAAGAAACTGCGGAGAAATTGAACTTGGAAAAAATTGCCATGGGGGGGGGGGGGGGGGGGGTGTTAGTCATGTAAAAAATTTATTTTAAATTTCAAATTAATTTCATCGGTTCCGCTCACTCCTCGTTCCAGGACCTTTTTAACAAGATTTTTAAAAATTCATCATTTTTAAAATACAATATTTCCGGACGGAAAAATCATACCAAAATGACAAAATAAGCGTTGTGTAGATTTTATTTAAATATATCGATTAATGTTAATCATTTTTCGAAATAGTGACGCTTTGAACGTCAAAACACAGCTCTAAAACTAAAAAGTTATAAAGTATATTTTTTTTCTTGAATTTTGTGATTTTATTGTTTTTTATGAAATTTTACGTAAGAACTAACCAAAACCTCAATATAATATTTTTTAGTAAGATTTTTTTTTCGCTGTGCACACTTGACCCTATGGTAAATTTTTGAAAATTACTTTTTCATCAAATATCATATTATCATTCTGTCGAACGAAGGTTTTTTAAAATACACGCCTCTTTCACTGCCCAGATACTTAACGACCATAACTTTATTCCGTGTTAATCAAAATAGAGGTACTTTTTTTCTAAATTCTCGATTATTGTTATTTTAAAAATGTCAATGTATAATTCCATCACAAGATTACCAATAAATCATCACTTAAATATTACGGTTTTAATTTCTGAAAAATCAAGAGATTTTGTTTAGGACGATATTTTGGAATTTCCTGGACATTTTTATTTAAACATCGTTCACAACCTCTAAGTGATAATTTCAGTGTTCGCTTTCCAATAAAAACGTTCAGAAGATGTAAGAATGATTAATTCTTGAAATAAGCCACTCTCAACCTCAAAATCAGACCCGGTTCAACTAAGAACGTGCTCCAAGGAACTGTAATCGTTGTCCGTCAAATCACGGATCTCTCGAATGCGTGTCATCCCATGTCCGTTCGGTTCAGCCCCCAGAACTGCGCTGAATGAAGAAAGAAGCGAAAAAAAACATGACCAATTCCCAGGAAATAACAATCAATCGACTCCCCAGGGCGAATAAGCCAGTGTCCATCGGGTTATTTTTTTCCTTTTCTCTGTCTTCGTTTTTTTCCTGGTGCTTGTGGGTGCTTTCAATGAACGATCGCAATATCCCAGCCCAGGGCTTGGCCATCAGGGATTGTCGTGCCTGCCCATCCATTTATCCGTCGATCCATCGCATCGCAATCGGTAAGGTACACACGACGAATGCCGTCATTAGAAACGAAAGATTTGGTTCAGCGAGGAACATGTTTTGATCCAAGCCTTCGACAATTTCATATCCATCATTGTATCACACTGGCTGACTAGTGGCTGGCTAAGCCGTGTTACGGGAAGTCTGTCGATGATGATGAAACAGGCTGGGGTGAGTCTGCTTTTGGCCGAACGAAGCGACGCGACAAGACCGAATGGGTTCATGACAACGGACTTTCCGCCCCCGCATCCCGTGGATGGACCAAGAGGGAAACGCCGAAGCCCCATGACCAACTATCAAAGCGGTGTGTGTCGTTGGAGGTGCTGCTGGGATCGATTAGATGAGAATATGATGAGATGGGATGGGACTTCGTACACTCCCCTTGGCTCAGCCGATCGTACATTTCTAATGGAAGGGGCCAGACCCAGACATCTCTCGGGAGGGCTTCGACTGGCTGGCTTCGTGCCTTTTAATCACATTATTTTACATACAATGGACGTTTGACTTCATTGTGTCATTTCCTACACAATAAATGCCCGTATCTCGGCACGTTGACTTTCTTGTCTCTATATTTCCGACAGAATCCGAAGGGATAGTTGTGAAGACGTCATATGGTACCTCTGTACATTGAGCGGTTGGTCCATGGGGAACATCTCGGTTGTCTGTCTAGAAGGTGTTGAGCTGGAAAAAAGTCAATATCAATATATGATAAAAGGAGAAGAAAAAGTCTGCGTAAGAAAATCCCTAAAAACAATGATGATGCTTCTCTTGACATTGTTCTGTTCAGTCAATTTGGAACGTGTTTACAAGATGCACCAAGATCGTCAGACAGGAAAGGTTAATAAAATAAAACATGATTGTCCTTTCGCCCACACTTTGATGTCTTCATCCGTTAAGATAAATCTTGAAATCAGATATATGCTTTTGGTATCCACTCAATTAGATGAACCAATCAGTTTGCTCGTTTCAAATGATTCTAACGTACATCATTTAATATAATTTACTGTTATTCGGAGCATTTATTTTAGTAAAAGTACAATGTAGAAATGTAGAAAAAAAAAACAATAATCAGTTTCTTCTATACAGAGTCGAATCTGGATAAGTAAACAACCTCACTAAACAAACCGACACCGAGTTTATGCCTTTTCATACCGCCGGTGATCAAATGACCCCAAACACTTTATCCGCAAAAACTCTCTTGTTTCTCAAACCGCCGAATAATTCCATTCCTATGAAAATCCATGTGATATTTTGTGTAAAAAAATATAACAGATACGTGTTATTGTTGTTATGTTCTTTTGGTTTGTGGTTTTTTGTCAATAGGTAGTTTTCAATAAAAATTTAAATAATGAAGAGAAGGAGGGGCTGCGTATCAAGTTTTGAAAAAGGATCAGAGCCCAAATAACACAGATCTAGCCAATTGGCTTTCTTGAGTTTCAATATTGTTTTATGAAGACTTTTCCATGGCATCCAATTTTTAAAATGGTTTTATTGTAACATAGGAAATGCTTCATTTATCGTGTGTTTTAAAAAGCCCTAAAAGTTTTGCTAAAACTTGAATGAAACACTATCTTAAGAGTGTTGTATAAAAGTGGCAAAAGTATTGCTAAAGCTTCAATAAAACACATACTTTCCTGTTTTTATAAGAATTTTGGTACCATTTTTAAAAATGCCTCAATGCGCTTTTAAAACTAGCGTTCAAGCCAAGTTGAAAAACTGTTTTCTTGGAACAGTGAATGTAGGCATGATAAAACTAAGTGACAGATGATTTGACAATCGAGAAGAGCGTATACACGCTTAAACTTTTTTTACCTCTTTTTGAGATAGCATAACCTGCTTTGATAGGATTATCACTGAAAATTGAGGAAATCGGGCTAGCAAAATGATATAAATTAACACAGCCAAATTCATCTGAAAATAAAAATAACTTTGTTGCATCCGCATTCAAATTTCAAAACAACCGCAAATCAGTCCACATCATTATTCGCTCAGTTTTTAGGGTTCTAATAAAAGCACACTGTGAATAAACATTTTTTTTGTGAATTGATAAGAATAAATCCATTAGATAATTAATTTACAAGTACGCCGAATAAAGTACTTGTTTTATTTATCCATCACTGTCTCTCAATGTGAAGTTAATCTATATATACGTCATCCAATCCAGAGTTAACAAAATTCTTGCTGGATAAATCGCCCTTAAGAAATTATTAGAATATTGCAGCCACTGCTTTCTCCTCAGCCAAGACGGAGAAATTAAGCTTCATCACAAGCGAAAATGCAAATTCTGAGCTTTCATCAGCCTCAACGAGTTTCAGATGATATATTCGAATGAAGACCACTAGCATTGGCCGATCATTGAAAATTACAAAAATTACAATTTATTTAGTTTATTGAGTTTGTCTTGGGTTAGATAACCGCACAGACTTTGACTTAACCCTAAGGAAAACTGCTTAGCACTAATTTAAATCTACGCTTACACATATCAAAATTGAAAAGATGGTACACTGAATTAAAAAGTTCACAACATTTATCGATGGGATGGTTTCGGCCATATGCAGTACGGTGGAAAGGTTTCCAAAGGAATTGACGTTGTCGAAGTGTCCTGGAGGATATGTAAATGTTGACACGTTCTAATATGTAAGGGGAGTCGATACGATTTGTTAAGACATCAAAAATAAAAACTTGTTGTAGTTCAGCACACCTTTGCTCGTAAGGCGGGAGTCGAAGTGGTTCGTTCCAAGGAAGGCGCCGTAGAGCGTACCTCACGAAGCTTCGCTGGACACGTTCAAGGCGGTAGCAGAGTGTGCTCTGTGAGGGAGCCCACACCTGGGCGGCGTATTCCATTATGCTACGAACAGAGGATCAGTAAACTGCTTTGAGCGCATAAACGTCGTCGAAGTCCTTGGTGTTACGACGCAAAAATCCCAAAGGTCGTCGGCATAGAGCAGTGTGTCGGACTGAAGCGTTTGACACAAGTCATTCACAAAAATTACGAACAGAAGAGGTCCAAGGTGACTTCCTTGCGGAACACCAGATGGCGTTGAGAATGTTCTTGATCGAGCGTGTTTAATTTTTGTGAAAGCATGACGGTGAGTAAGGTATGATGCAATCCATTCGAGGGACCAACCTGGAAACCTAGTCGATCCATCTTTGCAATTAGAATTCTGTGCGGGACACGGTCGAAAGCTTTCGCATAGTCGATATAGATTGAATCGACTTGGCATCCTTTCTCTACGCTATTACTGGGGAAACTAACGTAGCGCATCAAATTGGTAACAGTCGAACGTTTCTTCACGAATCCATGTTGGGATTGCGAGATTAACGGTTTTACAGCAGTATACAATCGTTCGTGCATCAGGACTTCAAATATTTTCGAGATTGAGTTTAAAATTGAGAGCGGTTTAGGATGCTACAAATCGGGGCAGCTAAAAATGCAGCGCAATGTTTTAAAATCACGGGAGGTATGCTATCAGGACCAGAACCTTTAGTTGCGTCTACTGTGGACAACTTCTCATACACGTCTTGTTCACAGAAGCGTTTAAATCGTAACGCAGTTCTGATTATCGTAAGCGTTCAATCAGGTGCCAAGTGGCCAGTAATATTCACGGATGCCGGAATACCTGTAGTAAATGCATAACATTTAGATTGTTATTCATTTAGAACTGGTGTATCTGTTTGAATTGTTCTTCCAAATATAAACTTACATTTAAACGTTCCACATTAATTTCATAACAGTTCACACGAAGCCATGGTGACGAATATGGAGTTAGGAGTTGACTAAATAAAACAAATGAATCCATATTTGTGCACCCATGGTGGATTATCAACATACATAAGGCTATGATCATTTAGTATCCGGGCAGTTACAAACGATTGTATTTTAAAAACTATTCATTTGATCGAAAAACTTTCTATGGAGGAAATGAAGGTGTTAATATGACATTTAATATAAAAATATTAAAAAATATATTTATCAATGATTTCAAGAAATAATCGTACTTTTTCATAAAATCTCTTTTTTATCTTTGCACACTTGTGCCAGTCATGTATTGATCTATTATTTTTACCACAGAAGCAAAACCTTTGCAAAACATGATATTTTACACAAACTCACCTGGAAAAAGCAATTGGAATGTGGTTGGAACCTTTTCATTAGTAGACATCTCGAAAAATTTGATCTCTTAAATCCGGTTTTTACATAAATTTCTTCGTCAATCAAAACACATCTATCACATTGCGTAAAAATCGGTTGCACATGTTGCAATCTAAGGTCTATTAGGCGGAAACACTTTTTGACTGACGGAAATGGATTAATTGCATTATTTAAGGGGTCTGCATTCAGTTATCCCCAATAACCATAGACTTTTTTACCATATTTAAGATCAAGGGTTCCATTCCGATGCTTGATTTGAACTTCGTGTGGATTCTAGAGTGGCTCCTTATACTTCTTAACCATTCGGTCCAAAAAAGAATCAGAAAAAAATCTACAGTTTATGAGTTTTCAAGTCGTAAATAAAGAGTTTCTGAGGCGCAAAAGGCGCAAATTTGTGCAAAATTATTTTTACCATGTCTTTTTGCATCGTAAATATCTCAAACACACATTAACTTAAAAATCTGGCAAAAATAGGCAAGATAGTCCTTTTCATAACCAACACAACGCTGCTAAAGTTTTGCATATCCGAGCTCTAATAACGTAGCTATCACCGAAATAAAGTGCCCGGATACTAAATGATCATAGTCTTACAACATAAAACTCTTTTGTTTCTCAACCGATTTTCACAGAATTTAATGTTTTGGCAAAAAGCTATTGACGTGACCACTCAAATATGCTTCCATGACAACATTCATCTACATCATTAATGTTAAAGTTATTAAAAGTTGAAGATTTTTTCTTTAAACATGCTTTGGGAAAAAGGCTGTAATTCAGTTATTAGGTGCTCGAAAAACAAATTTTCTTAATGTTAAGAAAACTGAAGAAAGATGCTACGTTATGCATATATGTATATATATATATATATATATATATATATATATATATATATATATATATATATATATATATATATATATATATATATATATATATATATATATATATATATATATATATATATATATATATATATATATATATATATATATATATATATATATATATATATATATATATATATATATATATATATATTTGAAATCACGGCTACAAAAAATTAGTAAAGTTGTGTATAAACCTAACTTTTTTATAAACCAACTTCCAAAGCTGTTCCAGTCATATTAAAAAAAAATTAAAGTGTATGGGGAAGTTATTTGTGACATTTTGGCATTTCAAGATTTATATTAAACAAAAAAAAAAGAATTTTTAACGACTATTGAGTTGTGTCTGTTTTTCTTACTTTTTGCCAATCTGCATTTTTTGAGTCTCTTCCAGCACCTTAATATATTCGATTTTGCACTAGATGTTGAGTTTGTAAACGCAATGTTTTTGCAATAAAACTAAGTAAATGCAAAAGAAAGGCAATCTTGAATACCTCTGAGATATATTTATTCAGATACATTAAAATTATCGATTTCAGTTCAAATAAATAAGATAGGATTGATGTGGTTTTTCCAAAATTTTTATGTTTATCGGTGTCAAAGTTGTCTATATTTTTCAAAATGTTTGATTAATGCTAATACTATTTTGAAAATTTCAGCTAATAGTTTTTCACAGAGGACAAAAAAGTGATTGCGAGTGCTTAAAACATAAAATTTGATGAGGGTTACATTGTTTGATAACAGAACAGTGACTGTCTACTACCTTTTCGTTAATGATTCACTTTGATTTTCCTGTTAGCTACAGCTCATCTTTTGTGCTCGATTGATTCAAAAATATACACGCGTTTTGGTAATAAATAATTTGATTTAAGTTTTTGTTGTTTTAAAATAATAGCTATTCTTTGTATTTTCGGTTAACGATAAATCAAATCTTTATCTCAATGCTGATGTTTTGAAAACGGTAAAAAGCTAAAATCTGTTAAATAAGATTTAAAAAAATTCTGGAAGTATGTAAATCCGTGTGCCAGGCCACAAGACTCAAATATCGATTAAGCAGGATTTCAAAAATATATTTTTCTAAAATATACGTAATATTAGAAAAGTGAACTAAAGAGCCGCAGCTTCACATCAAAAGAGCCGCATGCGGCTCGTGAGTCGCAGGTTGCCGACCAATGTATTAGGGTAATGATAAAAAATACATTATTATAATTCTTACAGAATTCAGTACGTGTTACTAGAACTAAAGAGTGCAAGGCCGTACGAACGGGAGGGGGGGGGGTTAGGTGTTTAACCCCCCCAAGAAGATTTTTTTCAAGTAAAGTTTACAACGTAGGGGAGATGAGGGCATAACGAGCACCCGAGGCATAATGAGAACTACGCTTTTCTACGAAAGTGCGTATTTTTTAAATAAATTTTCATGAGGATTTGTTTCGTACTTCCTATAGTATTAATTTTTCACAAAAAAAGGAATCTCCTTATCATCTTTACAGAGATATTTTAAAAAAACTAGCTTGGTTCTCAAGTTACGAAAATATTATAATTTTTGAGCACCACGAAATAAGCTCTTATGATCTTAAAATAACCTTGATCTATAATGTACGCACTGCAACATGATGTACACATTGTTTCTCAATTTTTACCATCAAAAAATTTTTGATTTTTCACTTTTATCAATTTTAAAACAAGTTTTTACTTAAATTTGTTGACTAGGGGCATATAGAGCACCATATTATCGAGGCATAATGAGCATTTTCTGCCGTAGAATCTAGCAGCGAATTAAAATTATTTTTTTTTTTTTTTTTTTAAATATGTCTTTATTTGTATCAAATCATCATTACACTTATATTACATTATTGCATTAAACTAGGTGTTCAGCTCAATAATGAACTGTTCATAGCCCTATAAGTAACTAGATTATAAAAATTTATTTATAAGATTTAAATTTGCTGAGCGCAATCAAGTTTTTAATGTAGGAGAACATCCTGTAAGAGCAAAAATATTTTAAACTTAAAACTAAACACTATCTTAAAATTAAACTAAACATAAAGAGAACGAATCTCTGCGATGGAAGACTGCATCGATTTGCCTCTGAAGTTGGAGATAATTTTGTTGGCCATCTCTTCGATAGATTCAATGCCTGCAATCCGATGAAGATCTTCGGTGCTGTGCCAAGGTGGAAGCCGCAAAATCATTTTCAGAACTTTGTTCTGAATCCTCTGGATGACTTTCTTCCTCGTCGCGCAGCAGCTAGACCAAATCGGAACTGCATACATGATCGCTGGTCGGAAAACTTGTTTGTAGATGAGCATCTTATTTCGCAGACACAACCGGGATTTCCTGTTGATGAGAGAATAAAGAGATTTAGTGTATTTATTACATTTAGATTGAATATCTTCAATGTGATTTTTAAAAGTAAGATTCCGATCAAGTGTAAGTCCCAAGTACTTCACGTGATCAGACCATTCTAATGAAACCCCATTAAAAGTTATGGAATGATTTTCATTAGGTTTTAAAAAATTTGCTCTTGGCTTATGGGGAAATAAAATAAGTTGAGTTTTGGAAGCGTTAGGAGAAATTTTCCACATTTTCAAGTAATTCAAAAAGGAATTTAAATTTTGTTGCAATCTACTGCGTACCACCCGTAAATTTCGACCTTTTGCTGAAAGCAAAGTATCATCAGCAAATAATCTTCTACCTTTTCCTTCTGGTACATCAGGAAGATCAGAAGTAAAAATATTGTATAAAATTGGCCCAAGTATACTGCCTTGAGGGACACCAGCTCTAATGGGTGTCCTTTCAGAGCATGAATTTTGATAGCTTACTTGTAAGGTTCGGCTAGTCAAATAATTTTGAATAATTTTGGTGAGATATACAGGAAAATCAAATCGAGCTAATTTAGCTACTAAACCTTTGTGCCAAACACTGTCAAAAGCTTTTTCAATATCAAGAAGAGCAACACCAGTTGAATAACCCTCAGATTTGCTAGCGTTAATCATATTAGTTACACTCAAAAGTTGATGTGTAGTAGAATGTCCATGACGAAAACCAAATTGTTCATCAGGGAAAATAGAATTCTGATTAATGTGAATCATCATTCTATTCAAAATAACTCTCTCAAATAGTTTACTTAAAGAAGGAAGCAAACTAATTGGTCGATAACTTGAAGGCTCTGAAGCACTTTTTCCAGGTTTCAAAATTGGAGTTATTTTGGCATTTTTCCATTTATTGGGAAAATAAGCCAAATGAAAACATTTGTTGAAGATTTTAACTAAAAAATTTAAAGTGCTTTCAGGCAATTTTTTAATAAGAATATAGAAAATCCCATCTTCCCCTGGAGCTTTCATATTTTTAAATTTTTTGAAAATCAATTTAAGTTCATCAATATTTGTCTCACAAGAACTTTCAAACACATTTTGCTTGGAAAGAATATCATCAAATTCAAGGGAAATTTGAGCATCAATTGGACTTACAACGTTTAAATTAAAATCATGAGCAGACTCAAATTGTTGGGCTAATTTTTGAGCCTTTTCTGAATTAGTTAAAAGAAGTTTATCCCCATCTTTCAAAGTAGGAATTGGCTTTTGGGGCTTTTTCAAAATTTTAGTTAATTTCCAAAATGGCTTTGAGTAGGGTTTTATGTCCTCTACTGCTTTAGCAAAATTTTCATTACGAATGAAATTTAAACGACGTTTGATCTCTTTTTGAAGGTCGCAATAAATTAATTTCAAATAAGGATCCCTAGTTCGTTGAAATTGGCGTCGACGAATGTTTTTCAGTCGTATCAAAAACTGAAGATCATCATCAATTAAAGGTTGATTAAATTTATGTTTAACTTTAGGTATTGAAGCGGCTCTAGCATTGACTATTGAAGTTGTCAAATTTTCTACAGCCAAATCAATATCTTCTATTGAATTCAATGGAACGTTTACATCTAAATTACGTTCAATAAAATTTATATATCGCTCCCAGTTAGCCTTTTGAAAATTAAAAGTTGATTTTAAAGGGTTTTCAATGGGACTTTGAGATAAAGAAAATGTTACTGGAAGGTGGTCTGAATCGAGGTCCGCATGAGTAACTAATTGACTACAATGCTCGCCTAAATCCGTTAGAACCAAATCAATTGTGGAAGGATTTCTAATCGAAGAGAAACAAGTATGCCCATTAGGATATTCAACGGTATAATAACCTGCAGAGCAGTCATTAAACAAAATATTCCCATTTGAATTTGATGAAATATTATTCCAAGATCGGTGTTTTGCATTAAAGTCACCAATAATAAAAAATTTAGATTTATTTCTGGTGAGTTTTTGTAAATCTCCCTTCAAAAAATTTTTCTGTTCACCGCTACATTGAAAAGGCAAATATGCGGCAACAATTATAATTTTCCCCATAGAAGTTTCTAATTCAATTCCAATTGTTTCTAAGACTTTTGTATTGAAAGAAGGAAGAAGTCTAAATTTGAGACGACTATTGATGACAATAGCTACACCCCCACCTTGTCGATCAAGTCGATCATTTCGTAAAATTTTAAAGAAAGCATTGCTTTTCAAGTTATTGTCTGGCTTTAAAAAAGTTTCAGTGATGGCAGCAATATGTATGTTTTGAGTTTTCAAAAATAAAAAGAACTCGTCTTGGTTAGCCAGCAAAGATCTAGCGTTCCAATTCATAATATTTAAACATCTATTTGGATCCATGAGGGAATCGTAAAGTCATAATAATTTTGTTAGCATAATTAAAAGAAGTTTGGAAAGCTTCAAACATTGAATTTGCTTTCAACATAAGTTGCATCATTTCCATTAAATTTTGATGCAAAAATTTTAATTTTTCCTCAGTAATCTCACCCAAATCCACAAAATTGTTAGAATCAGAAGAGGAAGGAGAAGAAAAAGTATTTAAATTTCGGGGATTTTCCCAAGCCTTCGCATGAACGTTGAGACTTGGTTTTTTCCCATTTTTATTAGTTAAACCTGAAGAGGGCAACCCATTTTCAACCACCTCTGAGAACGATAAACAACGAGTCTGTGGCGGCGAATCAGCCCAGGTAACATTAAAATCACTTCGGGTATTACCCAGCCGTGATTCCAATGTCGACCGAGGCTGACCGCGAACAGGCAGGTTGTTTGCCGGCCCGACGTGTGAAGACGAAAAAGAGGAAGGAGGAGAAGAAACTTTTCTGGAAACTTTGGGATTTTTCCTAGAAGCAATAATTTTTGCCCTGATGGGACAATCTAGCGAATTCGAGGAGTGATTACCTGCGCAATTCGCACACTTAAAAAATTCTGTTTTTGGCTTATCACCACCAAAAAGGCATTTAGATTTTTCATGATCGAATGAGCCGCAAAACATGCATCTGGCATTCATTCTACAATTTTTAGTGCCATGACAAAAAGCTTGACAACGACGACATTGCGTAATGTTTTGTAAAAAATTGGTAGAAGATTTACGAAAAGGTTCGAATTTGACTCGACAATGAAACATAAGACGAGCCTTTTCAAGAATTTGCAAATTATTAACCTGATCCTTTTTAAAATGGATCAAATAAAGTTCAGGAGCAAAACCAACACTACTGGTATTATTCGTGTTGGTTCTTTTCCTCATTTGAATTACTTGAATTGGAGAAAAACCTAACAAAGAATTTAATTCAGCTGTGATCTCATCCGGTGTCTGATCGCCAGTGAGACCACGAAGTACAACTTTAAATGGACGATCACTTCTAGCGTCGTACGTAAAGAATTGGTGTTTTTTATTATTCAAATAATTTAAAACCTTTTGAAAATCATTAAAAGATTCCGCCAAAATACGAGCAGTTCCCCTTCGACCGATCTGAAAAGAAATCTTCACATCCTTGACGGAAGTGACGATTTCTTTTCGAAAGGCATTGAAGTCAGGAATCGTGACCGTTATTGGTGGAATCTTTTCGTTTTTAAGAGTATAAGAAGAAGAAGGTTTCTTAGTACTCTTATCAGAATTAAATATGAATATTTCCTCATCACCGATGTTATGAAGGACATCGAATGAATTGGAAATTTCAACTTTTTTGGGCGATGGACCTGAATTAGGTTCGGCAATCCGTTTTCTGCCGGCCCTTGAACCGGCCGATGACTTCCCCATGCTGGAAAGAAAAGAGAAAATATGAATAAAAGAAAATGAAAATAATTTTAGCACTGAAAAGTGCTGATTGAAATACAGGTAAGGAAAAAATAAATAATTTCAAATGTTCCTGCAGGTACACAGCAACGATACGATGCTCCGGCGTACGTGTTGACGGCTCAACGGTACAGATGGAAGTGAGCGAATTAAAATTGATTTATAGCGCCACACCTTGACTAGTTTTCATCCGACAATTTAGCCTATTGGTAAGGTGTCGGAGAGGTAATCAAAAGACTAGAGTTAGATTTCTGTTCGAGGTGATTTTTTTCCATTCACTATTCATGATCGATTTTTTTATTGTTACATTATACGGCTAGTAGCATCATCCTCCGAACAAAGCACTTAATGTATGAGCGTGCGTGAATTGTTTGTATACTACAAACAGATCTAGATTATTTTGTTATTGCTTTGTTTGATGAATCTACGACTCACCTGACTTCATCGAATTGAATTCGCTGGTAGCTTTCCCGGCAAAAACGCACATCTTGCTCTGATTAATGGTGCTCATACTGCCTCAGTTGGGGTTCTCATTATGCCTCCACAGTGGCTGGTTTTCAGCTTTTGGCAAAATTTTTTAAAATGCATTTTTTAACGTTTTCATCTAGTTTTTCACGTTTAAGCCGTTAGGGAATAGGCTTTTCAAGTGTCTGAACACGAAACAATAGTGTAACCTCCATATTATAGCTATTTTCTATGGTTAAATAACCGTTTTCCTTAAGGTGGCCATTATGCCCCCATCTCCCCTAGTAAAGAGAAATTACTAAATTTTTCTCGCCTCCGGCGGAAATTTATCTTTCTTCATCCTAGACTTTAGACATTTCATTTTACGAAATTACATGTATGCTGTTCACGAATTTTTAATTGTAAATTTCGATTTGCAATGCAATCAACATTTTGTATTGAAACTCTAAACTTGACATTCAAAAACACTACCTCGTCCTTGGAATTGGTTTTAATTAAAAAGTGTAACGAAACAAATTCAGAGTTTGAAACCAACCATTTTAACATCAAAATTGATTCATCGAATACTAATTTTATACATTAACAAGTTGGAAGTTCATCAGAATTAGTAAAATAAAATCTTAAACATTGTATCCTCCACTTTATTACAAAAGATATTGATTTACAAAACATCGTGCTGATATGAACAATTCTTCAAGAAACCAATTTTAGTCACAATTTTATTTAGTGTTTCTTGTTCTTCGAAATGCGCAACATCACATTCGAAAGCGATGAATGAAGCTTTAAATCAAATTGAGTTTCACATATTTTTATAGCAAACAAAACTAATCGTTTGCATGTGTAAAAAATTAAGTTGAATGAATTCAATTTTTATTTCTATATTTTACTTAATAATGTCAGAAATACTTGGAATGATACCTTTCCAAAATTTTCAAAACTGTAGAATTAATTTTTTTTAGATCATGCATAATCATCTTTAAAACATTATTTCCTATTTGAATTAAATGAATAACAAACAAATACAGAATCAGATATTTCTTTACCGTTGATTTGTTATTTCATCAGTTTTTTAATACAAAATTCTGGTTTCCAAAAAACATATGTTTCGTGAAGACTTTGAAACTAAATTTTAATAAGAAAAATAAAGTTTCCACCTTCTGTCCTTTCCAGGACCCAATATTCCAATAATCCACTGGAAATTTCTAACTTATTTGCAAGTTTTTTTCAAGAAGTGTATACTTCTTTTACTGAGGCTGACCGAGATAGGGAATACTTTTCAGTCATTCCAGATTTAGCGTGTGACATCCAGGTCAATGAAATTGATTACAATAATGTTTCCGAAGGACTTAGAAAACTTGATGCTTCTAAAGGAGCAGGGCCTGATGGACTTCCCCCATGTTTCCTTAAAAACTTGGCGGCCGAATTGACAGAGCCTCTTCTGATTCTTTTTAATATGTCATTAAATTATAGTAAAGTACCAAAATTTTGGAAAAAATCTTTTTTAATTCCGATTTTCAAGTCCGGGAAAAAATCAGATGTCCGAAATTATAGAGGAATAGCTATTTTGTCTTGCATCCCAAAACTCTTTGAATCAATAATAAATGAAAAAATTCATCAACAAGTAAAAAATATTATAACAAGCAAACAACATGGTTTCTTCAAAGGACGCTCTACAGCATCAAATCTTCTCGAATTCGTTACATACGTTATCGATTCTATGAGCAAAGGCTTTCATGTTGAGGCCATTTATACCGACTTTAGCAAAGCCTTTGATCGCATTGACATACCCCTTTTAATCTTCAAATTAAAAAAAATTGGCTTTCATCCAAATCTTCACTCCTGGTTACAATCATACTTAACTGATCGAACACAAATCGTTCGTTTCCAAAACGAATTATCCAAATCTGTAGCTGTGACCTCTGGTGTGCCTCAGGGGTCTCATTTAGGACCTCTCCTTTTCATACTGTTCGTTAACGACATTTCCTTTATTCTAAAACGGATTGAATACCTAATATACGCCGACGATATTAAACTATTTCTGAAAATAAAAACAACCGAAGATGCTGAAACATTTCAAAACGAAATCAATGTTTTCTTTGAATGGTGCAACAAAAGTTTACTTCAATTGAATGTTAAAAATTGCAACTCTATATCATTTAGCAGAAAGCAAAGTTACCCTATCATTGAAACAAAATTAGGCAATCAACCAGTACAAAAATGCAAAATTGTAAGGGATCTCGGCGTCATATTGGATTCAAAACTCATGTTTGTAGAACATCAGAACAATATCATCAATAAAGCAAATTGCATGCTAGGATTTGTAAAACGTTTCAGCAAACACTTTCAAGACCCATACACCATAAAATCACTTTATATATCCTATGTTCGTTCGATATTGGAGTATTGTAGCATCATATGGAATCCTTATTCAAATATTCACGAGCAACGTCTCGAATCAGTTCAAAAAAAATTTTTGTTATATGCGCTACGTAAAATCAATTGGACCACTTTTCCTCTTCCATCGTATGAATCTCGTTGTAAGCTTATTGATATAGAACCTCTCAGTAAACGCAGAGAATTTTCCCAAATTGCATTTGTAAATGATGTTGTTACACAAAGAATAGACAGTCCTGAATTACTTTCAAAACTAAATTTTTAGGCACCCTCCCGTCCATTGAGAAATAAACATTTGTTCTACATTAAACTTTACGACAAAGACTATGCAAAACATCAACCTATTAATCAAATGATGTACAAATACAATTTACAAAGTGAAATTTTAGACGTAGCGATGAACAAAACACAATTAAAAAAGGCATTCAAAAACAACTTCATAGAACAACAAAACAATAGCTTACATGAGTTTTAAGTAGTTTTAAGTATTGTAGTCTACATAGTTTGACTTAAATAAATAAATAAATAAATAAATAAAAAAAAAGAAACCAACAACATATTCAGAGCTTGAAATTTTAAACTTCAAAACATTCGATTGAAAATTTATAAACTTATAAATTTATAAATTTTATTTCTTTAATTTTCATTACATTTAATCATTTTCTCAATCAATCATGATTTTAAATTTATCTTCAGAAAGTTCGAAAATTATTTGAAGTAGTAGCTTAAAAGTTGAATTTTAATGTCCAATGTTAACTTAATTTGTATGAACTTTGCGCTTTTCAATATTTACAACAAAACTATTAACCCATTGTTTTTATTTTATCAATTTCTTATATCTTATTCTTATTCTTAGAAAAATTTAAATTTAGAAAAGGATTTTATCTTTGACTTTGATCACCGGCAGTCTTGAAATAAATTCAAATTTTTTTTTTTCCAAATACAATTTATTTATCAACTTTAGAATGAATTATCCTTAGTTTAAAATGGTTTTTTTCATAATCGAGAATTGACATTTCAAATCGAGATTAATTTTCTTTCAAATTTAAAGGTTGTAAAGGGGATTTTCTAATCAGTCCTTCAACTGAAAATGAAGAAAAGAAATTTAAAATAAAATGAATAGTAAATAACAATCATTATCATTTTTCTTACAATTTTTATCATGGTTGTTATTGTTGTATGTTTATTTAAAGAGAGTTATCATGGTCCATTTTTAACCTGATCTAACATTTATTCAAGAGATCAGATTTTTTCTAAATCTGGTGATATATTTTAGGTATTCTATTTTTGTGCCTATAGCATTATTCGAAATTTTGATTTTCATTTTTTTTCTGGTGTTTCGGAAATATTGATTTAAAATTTGAGAACTTTACTGCTTAGAATACGTTTTCAAGCAAATTTCTAGCTCAGTACAAGAAACATCATATTGATAAATGAATGACTTTCTGGAAATAGCATTGATTTAAAACATTCATTGTGATTTGTTTTTAAAATTTTGATTTTTTTTTTATTAATATTGATTATTTTTTAGGTTTTTATGTTAATCATAAGTAAAAAAATTGTTTAGAAATAAATTACCTTGTTTTTGTACATTTTTGGAATTGTTATTATTTTTGACTTAATTTTGAATTTTTAAACCCCCCCCCCACCCCCCCCCCCCCTCCCCCCCTCATGGACGGGTTCTTCGCACGGGCCTGAAAGAGTGAATTAAGCAAAGTTCTGGATGAAAAACACAATTTGCTAATGCACATGGGCTACAGATTTTCATCCATAATACCAATTTGGAATCGCCTTTACTCTATTGGTGTGAAGTTTTTGGCATCTTAAAAATAATAATACATTAGAAATGGTCTAAAATAAAGCCACTTTTTAACAAAACGACGATGCATCGTAAAAATAGCTTTGACTGCTCTTATCAGCTGGCTTTGCTTTCATTTGGTCTATTAAAGTACAAACTAAGCTGTAGGGATGACTTCTGCATTATTTCGGCCAATTTTTATTTGTTGTACAATTCAAAGGATGCACTGAAAGGATATGATGCCGAAGAAGTAATTTTTTATCCAAGAACATAAATTCTCCCAATGCACCGTAACTATGACCCATTGAAAAATACTGAGCTATTTTGAAGCAGATTGTATTTCTGTTAAAAAGAATATGCTTTCAGATAATTCGCTAAACCTTTTGGGTAGAGTTGGTCTGAATGTACGGTTGTGCGGATATGGCATTGAACTGGAATAAAGTAAATGTACTAAATGTCGCAAACAGATAAATGCTTATTACGCGAATGTATGAAAAGAATCGGTCAACAAGAAAATATTTTACGGTTGGCTATATCACAGCTTAGTTGGCAAGTCAGTTGCCTCCTGAGCCGATTTTCGTGAGTATAAAGAAATATTTTACAGCGCTTTTAATGTGATCCAATTTGTCGTGGAACACCCTTTATTTGTGTCTTCAACTCTCATTTGATTTTTCATGATATTTTGGGGACTATTCAATCCAGTAGCTTCTTATTGCTGGTCACACCGTTTTAACAACTGGCGTGTGCTTATTTTCCACCTAATTTCCGCTACAGCAGTAGTTGGAGGGAAAAATACTGAAGCCAAATAGTCGGTAAGTTCACCAATGTGAAAAAAATGGTAAGTACAATATACCCGCAAAAGGGCAGTACGAAAACCTTCACCGGAGTGTGCAAATCACATACATCTCTTATAGAGCGAGGAAAAGCCGATGACACTTCGAAAAACGCAGCAGGAGGAAAAAACCGTACCGATCATCATCTTCATCATTGGGGCGTGTGCCCACGGCGACGACGCGTTTCTGCCTGTCTTGTCTTGGCCTGAAGATTTCCCGCTTCCCGTAATTGGACATCAACCCGGTCGAGTGCCTGAGCGCGCGCGCTTTATGAGTAGTGCGCAAACTCTTGCTGCCTAGTAGTTTCTAGTTGCTGTTGTTGTCCCCAAAGTCACTGCTGTTCGGTTTCGCCTATCCGGACTGTTCCGGACTTGTGGCCACGGTAAGTGCACTCATTTTCCAGCACACGGCAGCAGACCAAACTACTCGATGGTTGTTTTTTTTTGCTACCTATTTCTTCTGCTGCTGATGCTTCGAGACCGTTCGCGTTTTGCTGGACGAAGGCTTTCAGCGTTTGTCGTAGTCGTCGTCGTGTGACTTAGACCTTGCGCCAGCTACACTTAGATTGTCCCTCCACGCGTAGGCAAGCGGCATGCGCAAGGGTAAGTTCCTCTTTGGAGCTGAACCGGTTGAGTGAATGCGCTTAAGATAGTAGAGGAGCTAGGCCGCCGCAATGACTTTAAACCATTTCTTTCGCAGCCAGTGATTCCACCTCAAGCGCGGCGACAACAATTTCTTCCAAATGGTGATGGACATAATTATGATGACAATACCTGTTTGAACTTGCTGCATGATGACTGTTCTTTGTGGGCGCACCTGTCCGTTTGCCTTCCTTTGATCGGATCGGATGTGGTCTATGGAAATTCATGAAACAATTCTTGCATGGGCCCGCCACAAATCACTTCTTCTTCGTCAAATATGGTTCAACCTTGAAGACAATTGAATTGTTTTGCTATTTTTGGATGGGTAATTTTCTTAACTGTGACTGAAGCGTTTAAAAACATACATTCTCCAAACACTCTAAAGCACCACAGTGTATGGTCATGGGAAATTACCCCGTACGGTGTTTGGAAGAACAGTTTTAATCGTTGCTGTCACTCACATGTTGAGCAGCAGATTTCATTCTTGGATCGTTTCTAAACACATCTATTAAGATAGACAGCCAGAAAAAAAGGATATTCAACTTTTGTCTCTCTTCTTAGATTTTTCCGAATAGAAGTTTTTAAATAATAAAATCACTATATTTTAAAAATTTTCAAGCAGCTAAAACAGAGAAAAACAATTTGTAGAAGATGAAAACTTTATCAACTTTCGAATTCAAGATTTTTGTGCAAAGGATATAGAGGTCAAATTTGTTGCAATTAGCTTCTGTACAATTTATTTCAATTCACTGTTTGTGATTTTTAAATTTTTATCCAACCTATTTTTTTTCCTTTTACATTTTTATTCAAACAATATCTCACAAACTGCATTAGCACTGCAATGAGCGCAGTGCGTTTGTAACGTTTTGTGTGGAACAAGAAACATTTGCATAGTAAATCATAAAGAAAATTTAAATTTCCTTAAAAAATTTTATCTCGTTGCGCTAATTCAGAACTGAATGAATCGCTTCCATGATTTGTATTGCTATTTTTGGCAGATAAAACAACCAGAAACCGTTATTAGGGGTGCAAAAATTTATAAATGTTTAAATTTCCATACAAAGTTTTCAGTGGTCTTGTACCACATACTTAGAAGAAGATAAAAAGAAGTACAAATACTGAAGAAAAGCAGCAGAAGCTAAAAACCAAAAAGCAGAATAGGTATGAGAAACTGAGGAAAATAAACCTTAACAAAACAAAAATGATGAACAAGGCAACTGCATTGCATAAAAATCATAAATTTAAAACAAAGAAAATCTTTTTTGTGGAAATAAAAAGTACTGTATACATATTTAAAAAGTACTGTATACATATTTATTTTTTGGAATTATTGAATCAATATTTCCTTTGACGTTTAAGATCTTCAAACTAAATAAACTTATTATAAGATACATGGAAGATGAAAAATGTGTAAAAAAGTTATAATTTTCAAATTCAGTGTTTCATCAATGTTTTAAAAACACAATTACCCATTTATGAACAACAATTTCCGATAAATTTTAAAAAAATTTTAGATTTTCAAAATACAAAACAAAGAAGTTTTTACGAATTTTCAAAGGTAAAGCCTAGTTCTTGTAGAAATGGGACAGTTACAAATTCGTGTATCTCAAAAACTATACGTTGAACTAAATACTTTCTTTAAAGAAAATGAAGATAATCTAATGATAGTTCTTGAAAAAATTGAAAAAAAAATTGGTCGTTTGTTTTAAAAAAAAAATCTATTTTCTTCTTGGTACTTCTCATTGGCCGGCGCACATTTTTTTAAGTCATGATATTGATCAGTTTTCCCATTTATACTTCGTGCGATCTGTATCTTAGGTGGCTACATCCACAGCCACTTTAATGCGTTTTTAATGGAATTCCTGCTAGCAAAATCTGACAATAACGAAGTAAAACCATCAGGAAATTGAACTTAAAGTATAATCGATTAGTATGGATCGTAGGTTGCGAAGGGTAATTGGAAAATTGTTTTTTTTACAGGAGCAGAATTGTGGCAAATCATTTTATTTTAAACAAAACAACCAGCAAATACATGCTTTAATATGCTCGAGACCTTGCCACAAGCAGAAATGGTATAGGATTCAAACGCTGAATTTGCATACTTTTCCACCACTCACATACAGTAATTCTTGGAATAATCAACGGTTTTGTCAGCTATCATTTTGATAATGATGGATTTTAAAGGAAACTGTGAAAAAAATTTTTTTCTATTTCTCTTGCATCGTAAATACCTCAAAAACGTGTAAGTTTTGAATTAAAAAAAATAGGTTTGATAGTACTAGTCACAGGCAACAAAATTTTATCAACATTTTGAATGTCCGATAACTAGTTAACGAGCTATTAGCAAAAGAAATTGTCCCATGTCTGATAGAACTAAGCTTTAGCTGTTTTTCGAACTTTTAGTCAATTTGCAATTACTCAGATTTTCTTAGATTTAAATTCAACTTTGCACTGGATTTTGGGTATATACACGCATGCTTACTATAATAAATTTATATTCCTCCTAAAGGTAATTTTATATTAACTCTAGTGATATAATAACATGAACGCTGCGATACTTTTCAAAAATATGATAAATATAAATTCTGGCAAAAATGTTCATTCTGAACAAACGTTTTCGGAGAAATGGAATACAACCTTCTGCGCAGTTCGTTAAAACTCACTTTGGCTCAATTATGACAGAGATGTTCAATGACTGTATTTGGACAAGTGAATTTCTGAAATTCAAAAAAAATCGCTGGGGTCATTCCCATTTACAAAGGAGGGAAACGACGAATTGTAGCAACTATCGGCCAATTACAATTTTTTTTTTAGTAAAATTCTGGACAGATTTCCAGCAGCACGTTGACCTCATTTTCTAAAGCATCACAACCTTCTGTATAGCCACCAATATGGTTTTCGGGATGGCCCAAGTTCTTTAACGGCTGCAAATGAGCTAGTTGATGATATCTTCAATGCCCTCGATAACCGGAAGTTTATGTAAGGGTTGTTTTGGACCTGCTTTCGACTTGATTGATCATGTTATACTGCTGAGTTAACTTGTTGTATTCGAAATCGGGAGCGTTGCCAATTCTGTCTTCGCCGACAAGTGACCTGGGATACATTCCCGTTGGAGTTCCTCAAGGCAGTAACTTGGGGCCGCTTCTGTTTATCCTGTATGTTAACGATTTACACAAACTTTCGTTGCATGGTAAACCAAGACTTTTGGCTGACAATACGTCGTTATCCTATGAACATTCCGATGAAAGAATAATACTATCTCAGATGTAAAAAGATTTTGATACTCTCTACGAGGATGCTTAGGTAGAAACCTTCTTTCGCTCAATCTAGATAAGACTAATTATATCATCTTCCGATCAGCCAACTGTCAACCAGAATCCCACAATCAGCTCCAAGTTTGCCCAAAAGTTATCGCATAAGTCAAAACATTTAGGTATCTGGGACTTGTATTTGATGAACTGATCAAATGGGATCGGGAATGGGAATGGGATCGCATACAATAGGAGCATAAAAATCCATAATCCATCATAATAATCCCCCAAACAGCTGACAGATTTATATCATACATTTTTGAGGTATAAGCTGCAATATATGGTGTCAGTTGCAGCTCCACGCAAGGAAAAGCGATGTAAAACCATTCCAAGCTTTGCAAAACCTATGCCTTAAAGCAGTCTGTAATCGACACAGACTTTTCTTAACGTTTTATCTATTTCACGAAGCCTCTGCGTCAATGCCAATAGCTGCTCTACAAAAACTGCAAAGTTTCAGATCGACAACCTGCTACACACACAACCTATGTTTTCATTAAAAAATCAACAGAAAATTAAGAAGTCTCCCGAATATTTCAGTAAAATGAAATACAACAGTTAACAAGCACATTTGAAACTTATTAGGGACAAAAACAGTTTCAAACGTCAAATGAAAATCCACCTCAAAGCCAACTTAGTGGACCTTCTATTTGATAAAATTAAACGCAAAAATAACTAGATCGTTGCAGTAGACCACTTGATCAAAGCCTCCTTGACTACGAGTAATCTCACTGGAGGCTTAAAAAAATCAAGTTCTTCACATCGAACATATCTGCCATTTATTGCCACTTTATCATCTTATCTCCCTCTTCACCGCCGAGCCACCATCTCAATAAACCACCACCTGTCACATAACTACCCCCCGCTGCAATCATACAATAAATAAATTATTGAAAGTGTGTTTAAAAAGAAACATTGTGAAATCTAAATATTGTAAATTATGAAATAAAACTGAAACAAAGGGGAAAGTCGAGTAAAACGGATACCCTAAGGTAGAATCGCAATAGAAAATCAGATACTTATTGCTTTATTCATCGCAGTTTTCGTGCAGAAAGTCAGTTAAGGTTGCTTGCTATCGCATTAACCATTGGAATTAGTAAATTTCCTTCATCAATAATGTTTTTATTGTAATACTGTTATGCTGAGTGTTGAGACCGACAATTCCCCTTGTCAAGGTCTTTTAAAGACATATGGAGAACTAAACCGATACAAAATTTTAAATACCTGGAGAAACTTATGTGTCCATTTTACCTGACCTTGAGGTGTCCGTCTTACCCGCCATAGTATTTTTTTAACTTTTGTTGCCCAAGTCTTTTGACCGAAATTCGCTAATTTTATTTCAGATAGTTGAAGAGATGCCTAATAAGTGTCGATTTTTAAAAACGGTTGAAATTTTTGAAAATGTTGCTAGTAATGAACTATTTTTTGAGGAGAAAATCACATCAAATAGTGGGTCCTCAAAGTTTTTGCTTTTTTGTTTACTACTATGAGACCTTGCTCGATGTAAATAAGCAAAGGATCTCGAAATTGTTGATGCACTAAGGCGAATATATTCCCATCATTTGATGCGTGCCAAACCTTGTAATCTTCAAAATATTGAAAATGTCCGTTTTACCCGACTTTCCCCTAGAAATGAAAGATGAGGAGGTTTTATTACTTCGAGAGCATGGTTCTGGATGAATTCCAGCTCCCGGGGCTATATAAGTGAATGAAAATTGACTTTTAAAAACCATGCTTTAAAGTGCTGTCAGTTTTTCCATATATTATCCACATATTTAT
This sequence comes from Uranotaenia lowii, assembly GCF_029784155.1. Lineage (NCBI taxonomy): Eukaryota > Metazoa > Arthropoda > Insecta > Diptera > Culicidae > Uranotaenia > Uranotaenia lowii. The sequence goes on along the minus strand of NC_073693.1, from coordinate 261,760,187 downwards.
AAAACAATCTTTAATGTGTGTTGAATTAATTATCTAAAATTGGTATTATAATAAAATTCAATAAGTAGAAAAATGAGCATCGTTGAATAATTTTATTAAATAATAAGAAGATTATCGATCGGTCTTCCAAAAAGCCAAAGAAAAAAAATTCCCCTCAATTTCTGATTTGGTTTTGGAACAGTTAAGGAATATTAATGACTATTCAACATATCGATTACAATATAAATTGATATGAAAGACGTAAGAAATTGGGGCTACAGCTGCCAAGTTCCATTGGGGTCAACCTTTCGTTTGACTGAGCTAGCGATCTTTAAAAAAAAATATTTCTTTACACGAATGCTCTCCAATATTTTCAAATTCTTCGTTCCTTCTAATTACACGACTCCTTATAAGACTTGCCCGAAATTCGTGCTTTTTTATGAAGAGAAACCCCCATCGCCGAGCTACAAGGGGGCAGATTTCATGACCGACAAAAATTCTCCCACGCCTCCGCAACTGAGGCAACTTCTTTTCACGCCGACCATTATTATGTCCAGTCCAATTAAAAAAGAAAGCTAATAAAACTAAACAGCCTCCCCGATCACCTGGACCCACCACAAGAGGCTACAATTGCAACTGCACCGACATTCACAAATCCACAATCGATTCCAGGTTTCAGGGACCCCACCGGCATGCAGCAGACGATTAGACTCACGAATCCCTACCTCCTACACCGCCACGTTCGCTTTTTCATAAGTTTTATTTTTTTCACTCAACGGCTAAGGGTTTTGTTTCCGAATCGATGGCAACTGTTGCGGGTGGCAAATAATTGCCAAATGAATTCTGCCGTATTTCTCCACCTCTCTCAGTCCGTCCATCAGTGACGACCAATAAGCGGCCCCCGGTCGAAGATCGTAGGTTCTCCTCCGGTAAGGTTCCTCCGAAAGAGAGGGAGGTCTTTATGGATCCTTTCATCGGTAACCGTGTCTCGTCATCATTCCTTTCGAGCTGCAGCGGCTGTCGTTTCGTTGGTGTTTATCAATAGTCAATATCTCTCGAATGTTGCAACGAAAACGTGATTCTGCACTGGAAAATGAAACCGATTTTTTTTTTCGAGCGGCCGTCTTCTGAGAGTCGACTTGCCTGACGAAAAAACGTGAATCTTAATATTAAGTCAAATGGAGAATTATAAAAGACATTTTGGAGATAAACTGGCTCCAAATGTTTGCTTTTTTGTGGGTGTGATTCTCACCCCTAATTCATTGCTAAAAATCGATGCTTTTCGGATGTCATAATACAGGAGCTTCTTATCGAAATAGTATGTCACAGAGAACAATTTTTTTTTTCATCAAACCATATAGGCAGATTTTAGATCATATTTTCTATTCCAGAAAACCATTCTTTATAATTGTGATAATATTTACTCAAAAATTTATTTTTGAACGCTAAAATAAATGATGTTAAGAAATTTTAGTTGTTTGTCTAATTTTACATATAAAGTGAATAAATCCGGGTAAAATCCAAGCTTTTTCCAATTAAAGCATTTGGGCCGGACTGCATTTTTCCCAAAATATGTGACAAATATCTGGGAAAGTCCGGATAAAACTGGATACTATGGCAAGCTTATCTTAAATGTTTGGAACAAAGGTGCTGAATTGTTGTAGCTGAAAAAAGTCTGAAAAACATATTTGAGTAGAATTAGAAAAATAAGAATGTTGTAAAAATCGGTTGAGAAACAAGACAGATATAGTGCATTTAGTCAGGAGTGTCTAATTGACACGCCAGGAACAGTAACGAACGGGTAAAAATTCCTGGAACCGATGAGAAATATATTTTGGCCGTTTGCGAATTCAGCGCGATGCGTTTAATGACTTGAAATAATTTCGTTAATTCGAACGGTTTCCAGTGGGCTTTGAACTCATCCTAAGTGACGATGTCTATCTAAAGAATATACAAAGTTAAATCAATCGTTACGGAAATTCAGACAAGAAAATGTTTTTACGACTTTTCATCAAGCGTATAATTTATTTTCAAATAGATTAAGATTTATTTGAAGTTTCAAGTAAAAGTTCAAAAGATTTTGTGTTGTAGGTACTAGAAATTAAAAAAAAAATCAGATAACAGGACATTTTTCACTGTGTTCGCATAATTTTCCACCACTCAAGCACTGAAATTTTTTGATTTATCAACGGTTTTGTTAGCTTTCAATTTGATAATGTTGGATTTTGAAGGAAAATGTGCAAAATATTTTTTTCTTTTTTTCTTGCATCGTTTATATCTCGAAAACTCGAAAATTCTAAAATTAAAAATAAATAGGTCGACTAGTACTTCATACAGGCAACAAAATGCTGTCTTTTTTTTAATGTCTGGTGACTAGGAAAAAAGCTAACAGCAAATTAAAGTGTCCCAACAGTAAATGAGCTAAGCTATAACAATAATCGTGCAATTAAATATGTATATTTTTTTTTTTTTGTTTTTGTATGAGTTTAAGCTAAACGAATTCGCATTATCAGGCGAACTTGCATTTTCAACTGTTATGTTAATTAAAAATGTGTATTTGTTCAGTTTTCTTTCATATTGGTTTCCACATAACGTATAGCAAATGGATCTCTCAGTTTGCAATCGATATCCTTTCCAAAACATATAGCGGTTGAAGTCAGCGATCGCTATCTTTTACTAAATGTTGTTTTTTTTTCAATCCCGATCTTATTTTTATGAATAAACTTTTTTAGTATAAGACAATAAATAAGTGAACTATTTATGTAATTTAAAGATCCACCCTAGAGGCAAACATCATGTGTAAAAAAATAAGTATATTACGTCTTTTTAACATTCTTCTTATTAACACGTAGATTGATAACATCTTTGGTGATCTTTGAGAGTAAATAAATCGAAACATTTCACCGCGGTGAGGCACCTCTTAATCAAGTCCAATTTTGAATTTCACTTTGAACTTGCGCTAGAAATCTAAAAAAAGTTTGAATTTCTTTAGTTATTCTACAATCAACATTTATTCGAATACGGATGATGAAAATAGTGAACACAATACACTAGACTACGTTTAAAATTATTTTTGTTGTTTCACAGTCCTCAAATTTAAGAGTTTCTCAATTTTTTAAGGACTGTGCACAAAAATAAGTGGGGTTACTGTTTAAAAAATGAGACTTTAAAAACCCACATACTTTTGTTTCTTTGCCTCAGTCTGGTTTGGGTCAACCAAATACATCATCTCAAGCAAATCTTAAGCTGAAGGGATGAATTGGACAGAAAAACTACAAATATAGTCCATAAACTGTCCCGATTTCCCCATTTTACGGCGCTTAAAAATTAAAAAATTATTTCGATTGTGGATGCTAATTTTTTTATCTGGTTTTGGTTCAATTCTTCGATTTTTTAATTCGAACTAGGAAACTGTATTCCTCTTCTGTTTGGAATTCTGATTCATAAAATGGCAGACATGAAAGGGCAATAAATGTATCTTCGAATCAAATTAGGAATCAGCTTCAGATCAAATGTAAATCACCCTCACATTACTAAGACTTTCTGTATCGCAATTTTGATGATCTGAATCCTGTAAAAGAATTTAGCTTGAGAACTTCGAATCTAAATATGCAACAAAATGATTTCTAATGCTATGATCATTTAGGCACTTCATTTCGGTGATAAATTTTAAATACATTCCTAGAGTTCGGTCATGCAAAACTTCAACTGAGTTGTGTTGGTGATGAAAACCACTACCTTGCTTCTTTGCAGATATTGAAATTTACGTGTTTTTGAGAAATTAACCAAAAAAAAACATGGTTAAAATATATTTGCACAATCACTTTGGAAATCTGTCATTGTCGACTTGAAAACTCATGAACTATTGACGAGTATAAGGAGAATCACTAAAATGCTCACGTTTTCCGATCAAACGAACAGTTTTCAAAATACAGGCAATTGTAACTGCCCGGATTCTTAATAAGCATTGCCTTAATGTTGTGGTTTTTTTTTGCATATACGGAAAAAAAATATCTTAATGCATATAAAATTAAAAAATTATGGATAAAATCATGAATGAAATTTTTATATTTAAAAATAAATTTCTTTTTGTCTGTCTTTCTGTTTGTTCCCTATAGATTCAGAAACTACTAAACCGATTAACGTGAAAATTGGCAGGTGGGGGTATTGGATGCCGGGGAAGGTTCCTACTATGGTTTAGTACCCCTCCCCTAAAAGGAAGGGGAGCAGGGGCATCCCAACAAAAGACAATTTTTTGCATAACTCGACAACCAATCAAGCAAATTTTTCATATAACTCGAAAACTAATCAAGATATTGGGACCAAATTTGGCATGGGAATCTATTTTGGTACGAAAAATATTTCAATGATTATTTAAGACCCCCCTCCTCTTCGCAGTTGAAAGGGAGAGGGCCTCTTTCATATTTTTTTTACATAACTCTAAAACTAATAAAGCAAATGGAATCAAATTTGGCATGGGAAGGTATTTGGATACGAAAAATATTTCTATGATTATTTGAGACCCTTCCCTCTTTCCAGTAAGGAGTTATAAAAGGAGGAGGGCCCTCTTTTAAATTTTGATGATGAAAGCAAATGAAGCAAATGGAACCAAATTTGACAAGAGCGGATATTTGGGAACGTGACATTTTCTAATAATTGTTTGAGACTTCTTTCTTCTTCCAGCGGGGAGAAAGGATAAAGGGAAGGAAGTTTCATACAGTTTTTATTGCATAATTCAAGAACTACAACAGTAAATGGAACCAAATTTGGCATGGATCGATATTCGGGTACAAGAAATACTTCTTTGAATATTTGGTAACCCTCACTCCTTCAAAAAGGTGAATGAAAAGGGGGAGAAAAGGTCTCCCTTACAACTTTCAGTATAACTGGAGAGCTGATCGAACAAACTGAACCATATTTGGCATGTGAGGGTATTTTGATATTATAAATTAAAGCCCCACCTTTTTCAGCGGAAAGATATAAAAGTAGAAAGGGGGGCTTCCATACAATTTTTTGTGCATAACTCGAGAATTAATAGAGCAAATGAAATAAAATTTGGTATCAAAAAGTATTTTATAACAAAAATAATTTTATGAATATGAAGTTCTAACTCATCCATTCAATGGGGAGAACGGAAAAGGGATGGTACTTCCTTTCAAATTAATGCATAACTCAAAAATTTACAACGCAAATCAAACAAAATTTGGCATGGGATGGTATTTCAATGCGAGAATTTGTTTTATGTCAAACAATTCCTTTCTTGCAGTGTGATTATAGAATTGGGAATAAAGGAAGCCTCTTCCCTTCATTTAATTTTTTTTTTCTATAAAATCCGAGAAATGGACAAAACTTAACATGGATAATCATTTTAGTAGGATTCTATGATTATCTGACACACTATCCTCCTTTCAGTGAGTATGTACATAGGAAGAGGGAGGTGAGCCCAATACAATTTTGTTAGCATAAGTGCTCAATTTATGCTAGCGAAGCCAACAAATGGAACCAAATATGGCATGGAAAGGTACTTGGTTACGAGATATGTTTCTGCGATTGCTATAGACCCTTACGCTTTACAGTGTAGAGACGAGAAGAAAGAAGAGGGTTCCATATAAATGTTGTTGTAAAGCTTTAAAACTTATCAACCAATGGAACAATATTTGATACAAGAAGATTTTTGGGAAAAAAATGGGTATGATTATAAAAGATAACGATCTCCATTCAGCAGGAGGGAAAGAAGGACAAGGGGAGAGGGGGCTCTCTTATCAGTTTTTTAGCATAAATCCAGGACAGATGAAGCAAAAATAATCATATTTTATCAGTTTTATTGTTTGCGTACGAATAATTTGAGACTCTCCTTTTTTAGGGCGAAGCTTAAAGAAACAGATTAAAATTATCAGATCTCTAACACAAATTTATAGACCAGATTCAGAATATTAGTTTAAGTTATTTTTGTGTTGCAATCCGAAACTCCAGCTGCAGCTCGCATTTTTTAGGGGTTGCTTATGAATTATGTTATAATTTGATTTAAAATAATGCCAACAAAACAATAAAAATTTGAATAAATTCTGAAAATATCATTCGTTTTTGAAAGGTTTAGCAAAGCACACCAGGTTAGCTAGTGCAAAATAAAATTTGAATGACAATTTCATAACACCAATTCTATTTTCTGAAGATGATTGGGGTTCCCAAATTTGGTGACTCTTCCAGAATCTAATTTTTTGCCAAGCTTAGTTTTAAAAAGGTTAAGAGAAATTTCTGGATTAACGAAAAAGCACTTCTTTAATGTTGCTATGAAAACAAAAAATCTAACAAAATATTCTGTTCATACTATTGTTGAAAAGACATTAATAAAGCGGCTCTATCAACTCAGAAATTTTCGAAAATCGTAATTTTTGGCTCTACCGAGTCAAAAAGCAGCCGACCGCTGCGCTAGACCAACGAAGTGTACAATGACGATTAACTTTTCGCGATGGTTTTTGAATTATTTATTTAAAGAAGTTCACGATTTTTTTATTTTCAGTTCTGGTTCTAAATTTTTATTCTTAAATGGTGTGCATGGTTTTGATTCACAAATCCGTGCTCTGATTAAAATTCTTATTGGGCGGTCGCTCTAAATGCTATTTAAATATGGACTTCAATTTAACTTGAACAAAAATGGTCGCCATTGTCATTTTTTCGTTTTGAAAATCTGTTGCATGAAGATCGGAAATGTCAACTCGAAGATCGGTCCAATTCATTGAACCGTTTCATCCATTCAATTGTTCCCGGTAGGTGCAATTCGGTAAACCGTTCTGTACAAACAAACTCTCTCTCTCTCTCTGTTTCACGGCGATTGTTTCTTACTAAGCTTATTGAAATTTGGAAAGTACTTTTCATTGAATTTTTCTTTTCTCAGATTCTTTTGTACATTTTTGAGAGCCACTTTCGGCCAAATTTCTTTACCATTAGAGATCGATTTTCATCAGAAAAGCCGCTGTCGCATGCAATCGATGGTTATCAAGTGTCCTCCCACTGAAGAAACGGGTCCTTAAAAATTTCGGATCCCTGTAACAACAAAAAAAAATTCAACGAGCGATCTGCGCATATCCTTGAGCTCACCTTTCACATCCTTTTCTTCTCAAGTTTCTTGTTTTCGGTACAGGGTGTCATTACACCTACTAATAAGAACCTTCGATAATAGGGATTATCCTGAAGTGCCGTCCCTGGAACAAATGTGATCCCTCGAAACTTTACGTCCTATTGTTGGTGAAAAATTTTGAATGTCGTTGCAGCACGTCCTCTGGAAGCAGACCAACTCATTCTGAATGGGACGTAATCCTGAACCTTTAATGAAAACATTCGCTTATCGCTATGGGAACCATCTGACCTGTCCCCGGTCCAAAAGATCGGAAAAAGGGCCCAAATGTTGAGTGGAATTGCAAAACGCGAGAAACAAAACTCGGACCAGACACAGTTGCCCCGGATTGCATATTGCCGGGCTGGCCGATCGAAATGATCGAGCACTTTCCGTGATCAAAGAGGCGAAGCTCACATTCAAATTGTCCACCCGGTCGCTCCCATTGACGACAATCCGTCTGCCATTCGCACTCCGTGACCAATTATTGTCGAAGAAAGTGTCATCAATCATACATACGCTCAATTCTGTCATTCTTGCAATCTGCTAACTGACCATATCGCTCCGGATTTCTTTTCAGTCAGCTTTTGGAGCGATCCATCTAAGGCAGTGGTCGGCAACCTTTTGAGTTGAAAGAGCCAAAAACTTCAAATTTTCAAAATTTCAGAGTTTTAAAGAGCCACATTAAAGATTTATGGTTTTTGTTTTTAATCAATGAACATTAGTTTTACGAAAATAATTCAAGTTCATAAGCAGAATATTTATAATTTCTTCGGCAAAGAGAACTTAAAAAAAGTAAATGGTAAATATTTTCTTAAAATTATGAAACTTTTTTATTACATTCTCCAAATAGCCAATCCTTTACTAAATCCAGAAGTATGAGATAAAATTCAATTAAAATTTATGTAGCCGAAACCGAAAAATATATGCTTCTAACAACTGGCAGAATTTTCAAAATTCAGGACATCAAATGAACATGTCTTCAAAATTTTATGCATCTGGAAAATCCAAAATCTCATTTAATGCCAAATGTGATTTTCAGTATTGTGCGTCCAATTAAATAAAAAATGAAATTCAATACATTGTACATTATTCAGCAATGCTTGCTAAAGCTTGGATTATAGAAAAAAAAAACTTGTGGTTCGACCAGTATAAATGTGTAATAATGTGATTTTAACTGACAAAATCAGTTCAAGGATTCTTCCAAAGTTTCAAATAAAAAATTAATAAAAACAAATCAACGGTGATTAACTCGTAATTTAAAAAAATGTGACCGTTACAGAAACTTCATTGAACATTTAAGTGCTTTTGGTAAATATTGGCTGCAGGCATCACACTTAAAATTTTAAATATGTTCAAAGACTTAAAGGTTTACTTAAAAAAAAAATGATGATGATTTATAGAAAAAAGATATAATTATAAAAGAAAATGCTTCGAGGTGTAAAGGTCAATTTTGTTAATGATTACAAGTATTTCTCCTGTGATTTAGTTTTTAAAAAGATTTTTAGAATTGAAGTTTTCATTCATTCTCAATGCTGATACGAGTTTGAAAAACTACCAAACTTTAATTTTAAATTCTCAATTCTTAGTTTTGTATTTTGTATTTGAATTTTGGGTATCTATTGACTTTTTAACCCGATATTTCCAGAGTATTCCAGATTTTGACATTGGGTTCCTAAATTTTAAACTCAAAACCGAATAATATCCGGGAAAATCCAACCAAAATCTACGCATGTTCCATTAAAAGGCAAGAGAAAGTTGAAAAATGAACAAACGAAAATCTTAATAACAATGACTTCACAATTTCAAAAAATGCATGCGCTGAAACAAGTTAAAAACATTGGAATTTAGAAAATTGTGAATAATTCTGGAACAAAAACAGGGCCTTTTTCCTCGATATTCGGGCATCCGGACCGGTCCAGGCATTCCTGGAAATCAGCGAAAGCCCGGTTAAAAATTAATTAGATGGGATTGAGGTGGTTTTTCCAATATTTTTATGTTGTTACGCGTCAAAATTGTGATTATTGTTGATCAATTCTAAGACTATTTTGGAAATTTCAATTGAACAATTTTCATTGAGGGGTAAAACGTTATTGCAATTGCTTAAAATACAAAATTTGATGAGGGTACGCAGAGGCTGCATAAAAGCTACTTTTTTGGTTTTCCTTTATAGTTTCCTGTCTTTCGCGTTCGATTGATTCAAAGATAAACACAGGTTTTGGAAATAAATAATTTGATTTAAGTTTTCGTTGCTTTAAAACAACAGTTTTTCTTTGCATTACGGTTATTGATAAATAAAATTTTTATCTCTAAGCTGATGCTTCAAAAACAGTGAAAAGCAAAATCGCAAAATTTGGTCGAGGACTAATAACTTTAATGCATTAGATCCCTATAAAAATGGAATTAAAAGTAAAATTAGGCTTCAAAGTTCTATTTTGCCATTTGGTCCTTTACGCTTGTACCTACAGCGGATAAAATTTTAAAATTCACTTTTGGACCTATGTAAATATGTGTGCCAGGTCACAAGACTCAATTATCGCATCAGCACGATTTGATAAATATTTTTTTTCAAAAATACATATTATATTAGTGCAGTGAGGTAAAGAGCCGCAGCTTTACATCAAAAGAGCCGCATGCGGCTCGCGAGCCGCAGGTTGCCGACCTATGATCTAAGGTTCTTATGCGCAATTTGGACCCGTCCGTCGATCGGAATTGACTTTAGATCCCGGATTCAAGCGGACGACTTCTTGATGATCCGGCCATGACATGGCAACAATAAAATTTGAAATTTTCTCTTAAAGGTTGTAGTTTTGGCCCCGGAACCCAACAACGGCCAACGCCGGTACCAAAAATAACCAACTGGAACGAAATCGAATCGATAGAAAACTGCAACTCCCTGCCAGTGATGATGGCCCGGCGGGATTCGGACAGCAGCGATGACTTGCAAGTTCAAGAAAATTTTCAAAAATTCTACTTTTATTCTCGATACGGGTCAAACTGTTTATTTTCTGTGATTTTACGGTGTGCGGTAAGTTGTGTTGGAATTTTTTGAATCCATTAATCAATCGGAAGGTGCTGATCGATTAACGATTTCAAATCTAACGAAATTTTCGATCTCAGATTCAACTTCGATTATTTTGAATCTGATTCAACATGATGTTATTTATTAATTTTTAAAATTTGGATTTTTAATCTAATGGGGGAAAATGATCTATACCTATAAAAATGGATTTCTGTCTGCCTGTCTATCTGTCTGTTCCCTAGAGACTCGGAAACTACTGAACATATTTGCGCGAAACTTGGCAGGTGGGGTATTGGAGTCAGGGGAAGGTTTCTATTATGGTTTAAGATCCCTCCCTCTCTCATGAAAGGGGGTAGGAACCTCCCAAACAAAAGACAATTTTTTGCATAACTTGAGAAGCAATCAAGCAAATGGTATCAAATTTGGCATGGGGTGGTATATGGGAACGAGGAATATTTCAGTGAATATTAATTACCCTTCCCTCCTCTCAGCAGAGTGATAGGAAGGGGAATTGGGGCTACCTTACAATTTTTCATATAACTCAAAAACTAATGAAGCGAATGGAACCAAATTTGGCATGGGTGGGTATTTGGAAACGTGACATGTTCTAATGATTTTTTTGAGACCCTTTCCTTCTTCCAGTGAGGAGAAAGTAAAGGGGGAGGGGAGTTTCAGACAATTTTTACTGCATAACTCGAGATCTACAACAGCAAATGGTACCAGATTTGGCATGGAGCAATATTTGGGTACAAAAAATGCTTCTATGAATATTTTGTATCCCTCACTCCTTCAAAGAGGTGGATTGAATAGGGGAGAAGAAGTCTCCCTCACAATTTTCAGTGAAACTGGAGAGCTGATCGAGCAAATGGAACCATATTTGGTTGTGAGGGTGTTTTTATACGTTAAACGTTTCTATGATAAATTGAAGCCCCACCTTTTTTTCAGCGGAAGATATAAAGGGGGAAAGGGGGCTTCCATACTGAGTTTTTGAATAACTCGAAAATGTATTTGTATTGTATTTGTAAATGTATTTGAGAACGAAAAATACTTTTATGAATATCAAGTTCTCACCCCTGCATTCAAAAGGGAGAACGGAAGGGAGGATGGTAATCAACTCAAGAATTTACTACACAAATAAAACCAAATTTGGCATTGGATGGTATTTTTATACTAGAAATTTTCTATGTGAAACATTTCTTTTCTTGCAGTAGAAGGATAGAATTGGGAATGTTGGAAGGGAAAAGGAAAGCTTATATTTAACGTTTCTTTTTAACAAAATCCGAGAAATGGACAAAACTTAACATGGAAAATCATGTAGATGTGATTCTATGATGAGTAGGAACATAGGAGAAGGGAGGTGAGCCCAATGCAAAGTTGTTACTTCGAATCATTTTTCGAACTTTTCATTATGATCGATTTAAAAAAGTTTATTCAAAATAATTAAAATAACTGAACCGTAGGCACAGTTTTCCTGAATGTTTGGATAACGTGCCGCTATCAAGCCTACCACCATTCTGATACCTCCATCATTTTTTTTGCAAAAGTTAAAATTATGTGGAATGTTGATTATTGATTTAAAAATAAGCTCATATTTTTTTTCACATCTCGGAAAATGTGAATTATATGGGCTTGTTCAATTTATCAAAACCATTTTAAGAGTGGAGTTAATTATTTAGAAGAACAAGAAACACAAAAAAAAATTAGCCTTAAATGGGTTTCTTGAAGAATATTTCAAATCAGCCTAAAATTTGTAACTAAATGAACTTTTTTTTTTTATAATCAAACCGGTTAGCAATTAAAGTAGATTAGAACAAGTTCACTCGTGTTGGGAAAAAGTGGTAGAACTTTTGACACTTGTTGCACATTTTGAAAGTTTTACCATGCAAATTTTTTTCTAAGATCTTTGGGTGATGTATTTTTTACAGCTCAGTTTCTTTTTCTGCTGCATGTGATGGAAATATTTCTATTTTTGCATCACAGCATGCGTGTGTTCTACACACGTGCTGTAAAAAAAATTGAGGCCGCAGTACTTGAAATGTTTTTGAATGGTAAAGTTTTCAAAATGTGCTAAAAGTGTCAGAATTTCTACCACTTTTTCCCAACATCAGTGATCGTGCTCTAATGGATACTAGCTTTCATTTATTTTATACCAATTCTATTTATTATTGGAGAAGTAGGCGCCTGTACTTGTTGATGTTTCAAATTAGTGTTCGATGGATGAATTTGGAGGTTGCAATGGTTTGATTCAATTTCTGAGCATGTCCAGTTACACTTATTCATGAAAACCCGTTCTAAACATTATGTAGGGTTTTTGTGTGTCAAGATTTCTGTTTAAACAAAAAAGGTTTTTTGGTTGCAAATCAAAAATAACGATTGAAAATATGTTTCAATTCATGAACGTCATATAGTGTCATAAATTGAAATGGCATAGGCCTAGAGAGATTAAGCAGTAAATTCCGCCGAAGGCGATACAATTTTCTTATGTTTGTGTTAACACTTATTTTTAAACACTTTTAAGGATCAATTTATTTTCTACGGTAAATTTTTTTATTGAAATGAAATTTTCACTTGGAAAAAACCTTCATGGGGTGGGGGGTTTAAACGCCTCGAAAAAAAAAGCGCTGCTCACGTTTTCACCAATTATTCAATTTCTTCGAGCTGTGATCTTTCCACATATCAATGCCTTCATTTCTGTCTTATAACTCTGCTTTGAATTATTTTACCCGCCAAAATGTCATAATTCAAATGAGAATATATCCCAGCGGTGATCTAATAAAATAACAAACTTATTTTTACATATTTATTAGTTGACCCGGTGTGCTTTGCTACACCTTTCATGGAAAAAAATATTTTCGATAAAATTATTATAGTTAAAGTAATCTTTCTTTTCAATTAAATTTCATCACTTTTAAAAAGCCAACTATTTTTCATAATATCCGTGCTTCTAGATTATCTTGAGTTGCAACATAACTTGAAAGTTGAAGGAGCCACTCTTTAGAAAAAAAAATAGGAGGGATGCTCAATACAATTAAATAAACTTTTTGTAGGGGAAGAAGTATTAAGATAAAGATAGAAAATTTCAACAGTGTCAAAAAGTGTTCCAAATTTAATGAAAACACTAAGACTTTGGCTTTGATAATATTATGTATGTCCCATTTATTGAATATGAGTATCTTCATTCATTAAAATGGGAAGCGTCTATCAAAACAATAGATCATCTGAATTTGTAAAAACTTTTTAATCAATTCAATAAATCTCACAATGTCAAAACGCTAAGGTTTATCATTTTTTGAAAAAATCTATCCAAGGTTGTTGAAATTTTGACAATTTTTATTGGTTTTGTATGGAAGCCCCCCCCCCTTTTCGGATTCGGAGGGGTTTGAAAATATATTAGAAACCATTCCCGGTCTGAAAAGCGGCTACATATGTACCATATTTCACGATGATCGGTTCAGTTGTTTTCGAAAATTGTCCGGATTGAGTCGTATTTTTATCAATTCTGTATGGGAGCCAACTCTTTTTGGATTCGAAGGGGTTTTAAAGTGTTTTAGAAACTATGTCCGTTCTTGCAAACAGCTACATGAAAATTTCACATTGATCGGTTTAGTAGTTTCCTAAAAAAATTTCAAATTTTGTAGTTTTTTTGTGAATTTTGTATGGAAGCCAGCCTTTTTTGGATTCGGAAGGGTTTGAAAGTATTGAAGAAATTATTCCGGTCTTAAAAACGGTTTTAACCCAAATTTAACGTTTATTGGTTCAGAATTTACCAGAAATTGTTCGCGTTGTGTATCATTTTTGTGAATTTTGTATAGAAGCCCCCCTTTCTTTAAGTCGGAGCGAGTTGAAAGTATTTTAGAAACCATCTTCGACTCCAAAAATTCTAACATACCGAATTTTCCACTGAACGGTTGTTTTCGAATTCATAGGGAATAGACAGAGAGACAAACTTTAATTTTTATATTTACACGGCTGATTTTACCCGGCCTTGCTCTGATTCACATAAAATATCAATCAAAATGAATCGTTTAACTCTTCGAATTTTCGGAAACTCTATATTCACCATTATAAGAAATTGGCTCAAGTTTGACCATGTATGTTTTGTTAGCCTTTTTAAAGTTTTTATTGAGATTATTCACTCTGTTTATCTTTTCCAAATTATTGACAGATATATTCTTCTGAGGTTTTCATTACAAGAAATTTTAAATAATTGTCCTTGAATGCTAATTCCTCCTTTCACGATAAACACTTTTAAAATCCATCATTTTTGAGGAAGCTTGAATAGATTTGGCTCTATGTTTTTTTCTTCAAAAGATGAAACTGTTTTTTTATCTTTCCTATCCCCTATCTAATGAAAATCTCTGTTGGAGATTATCCCACTTTTCAAGATGGATTATCTTCTTTTACATAGGTTTGTTTAATGTTTATTTACTAAGAAATTTCTAAAAATACTTCCGAACTTTGTTGAACATTGATAAAAATTTACTCTGCATGTTTTCAATTGTAAGTGTTTATTTTTTCGCTTTTTTAATTTACACTGTTTTTATATTAGTTCACCTTAAGGGGGGGTAGGGTCTAACACTTTCAAAAAATCGTTTTTATTTTTTCATTTTCCTATTGTAAAACATTTCAAGAATGTTGTGTCAAATTTTCAAGTCAATTGAAGCAAAACTGTAGAAGTTATAGGCCTTTATCTCCTCCTATCTAATACTGCAAGAAAGCAAGAGCAGAAATTTCAAACGCGTTTTTCTCGAAAGCACATTTTTAAAGTCCGTGAACGTCGTCATTTGAAAACTACTTCTCCGATTCTTTTCAAATTCGGAACATATTTTCTACGTATAAAATACCAGACCCCAACGTTTTTATTTTTTGTTTTTTTTTACTTTGGAGAGATTTTACAGGTGAAAAATGGCGGATTTTTTCGTGAAAAATCGTAGTTTTTACTTCAAACAGCCACAAAAATTTCATAAAAAAAATTAAAGTTAAATAAAAATGTTGGGGTCCAGAAAAACATCTACATATTAAAAATATTTTGCTCTGATTTTTTGACTTCAGATGATTCTGTGCTGAGATACAGTGTCCACCGCAAATCCTGTTTTCTAAAAGGCATCCTCGAAAGTGCTCCGTCACCTGCTCATTTTTCAATATTTTTCTACGAAAAAATTACTAAATGTTCTTTTAACAATGCTTTGTACAATGCAAAAAATTGAATACATTTGTTTGAACGATAGCTCTAGAAAAAAATCGTGAAAATGGTGTTTTTTTATACCCGTTAGACCCTACCCCTCCCTTAAATGCTGAAAGCTCACTAATAGTTTTTTCAAAGTTATCGAGAACAGATCATCTCTGAACCGAAGTCACCATCTATTCTTGGGCACAAACATCCCAATAAATATTTTGAAGAGTAATGAATGTTAAATTCTACAGTATCATTTGTTTGATTTCGCAGTACAGTAGTTTTTCGATTTTATCACGGTAAAAAAAAATTTCACCGTGAATATGGCGGAACCGTGAATTTGGCGAAACTTAAAATTGAAGTAGAAAAAATTATTGTTACTGTCTTTAATCAATAATTTATAATGTTTTCAGTAGTGGAAACGTTTTCTATCAATAACTTTTGATCATATGGCGTAATTATCAATGATTACTTTACAAAAAGGATCGTTTTCAGTTCAAATTATCCTTCTCTAAAGCAAATTTTTAGGTTTTTTCTTGAAATAAAACCATGTGTTATATCCATTTGATAGTCTATATCTAATAAAAGTGAATTATTTTGTTTTAATGCAAATTTAACAGTCGTTATCTCTTATTTCGATTTTGAAAAAAAGTTCAAAGAAATTTGCATCAAAATTTGTTATTCTGCTATTTTCAAATTTCAATATTTTAATCTTAACACCTTTGATGATCTGAAAAGTATATTTATTCAAAAAATATTTTAAAATTTGCTCAACTTAGACTTTTACAGTGTGTTGCTTTATGGGCAGATAATCTTTTGTCATTATATGTAGAAAAACAGATATCTTAGTCATATTTGCAGACAAAGCTAGCAGAATTTCATTTTGGTCTTCCAAAATTATCCATCAGACAATACTAAAGGCTATCCAATATAGATTACGCACGCCACCCTTTAAAATAAACAAGTTCAACAAAGAATTCAGAGACACTTATCTCTTTTCAAAAACGCTTAGATTCACCCACATTTTTATATGATTCGCATAACCAAAAAAGTTAAATTTTTTAAAGCGACTTACCAACACAAGTAACAACACTAGCATCAGCGTGACGTTAAAATACTTGTGTCGATTATTACAAACGTTTTTAAAATCCAAATGACGATTTTAAAAACTATAAAGATAAAATAAGCAGTTCAATGGCATTTTCATATTATAGGATACCAATTACTATAACATAAACCATAAAAAATATCATAAACAAAGACGCTCTATGCTTTTGAATGAAAATTAAGGACCTGGAAATGGTTTCTGAATGATTTCTTAAAAGCGTGATAAAATCGAAACAGTAACCGTGATAAAATCGAGCGTGAATTTGGCGAGTATTGATAAAATCGAATAGTGATAAAATCGAGAAATTACTGTACTAAACAGTTTTACAATCAATTTTCTCAAAATTAGATGGTTGAATCGACTGCATTAGTCATCAATGATAACTTAAAAGTTAGAAATTGGTCAATGAAATTGAATTGTATTAAACTCAAAACCTCGAATTTAATAATCTTATAAATTTTCTAACCCCCCGTTTAAATTTCTCGAAGGCTATTGAAGCTCTGAATTCGCAGCCTTGGCCACAAAAATCGGAATCTATTTATTTTTTCTTTCTCTATGAGGATTTTCAAAAATATGAAAATTGTTGGCTTTTCAAAGCTGGAATTTATGGAAATCGGTTCATCAGTTTTTCAGCACTCAGCCCTAAAAATTATTCAGCAGAAGAATTCAATTCATTGTTCACTGTTCAGTTCACTGTTTGTTTTTGAAGACCCTCAAAGCCCCCCAGCAGCGGTAAAGAGCATTTTGAAAGCCACCATAATTTAGTCAATATATTCCTAACAGGTTTGTAGTATTTTTCAATCCAACATGTAGGCTCATTATTGTATCCAAATATTTCTAGCCGGTACCACGTGCTTTAAACAGTAGAAGGAAAAAAAACATGCGCCAAAATTTTCCCTTTCAAATTTTTAATGCTTAGCAAGCTTTGATTTGCTATTCAGTATACGTGAACTCCGGATGGTTGCTTCTAATACCCGGCCCATGGTGATGGTGAAAATAACCCCGCTAAAGGAAACGAAAATTACTTGACAAAATGGTGTCAAAACTTTTTATTCGTGGGAATAAAAACAAAATTTGTATGGAAGCCCCCTCTTCCTTGAGTCGGAACTATTATAGAAACCATTTCCGGTCCCAAAAACCCTCAGATGCCAAGTTTCACGATGATTGGTTCAGTAGTTTCCGAGTCTATAGGGAACAGACAGGCAGACACACATTAATTTTTGTATATGTAGATAGATAACAATTCTAAACTCATCCAACTTTTGTTCTCATCCTTTGTTCATTTATATATACTTAAACTTATGATTGCAGTTTAACACTTTAGACGTAATGATCATACATCATATGAAACGATTTATGTCTCTATGTTTCTCTGTTTCTTTGTTTATCTTTTTCTCTGATTCTCTGTTCCTCTATTTCTCTGTTTCTCTTTTTGCTGTTTCCCTGTTTCTCTGTTTCTCTGTTTTTTTCTGATTCTCTGATTCTCTGTTTCTCTGTTTCTCTGATTCTCTGATTCTCTGTTTCTATGTTTCTATAAGTAGTTCATTCTTTTCTCATAGATCATTTATTGCGCAACTGTTTCCATTATGTTCCATCGGTGTTCATTTGACAGCAATAAATCGGGAGAATGTCATGTTTTAACCCGACCGCATAGAAAGGTGAACGAATTTAAATCAAATCACGAAACTGATGTTTTCTCTGTGGGTCCCGAGCATGGGAAGATGCGCCTCACGTTTCGACAAGGCACAAGTGGAGGTGGCATCTGGAATGGCTGACTGGCTACGGAAAGGTCGCTAACAAAATCTTAAACCTGTTATTGCTGACTTTGGACCACGAGGGTGCGCACAGATGTTTCTACAATGTCCAATTTCTACAGAAGCGAAAGTGTCGTTGTTTCAATCACCCTGCAATTATTCCATAATCTGCTTGGGTCCGGAAATTATGTTCCTTAGTGAGTGATAATGGGACCACATTACAGCCCACAGCCAAGGCAGATTAATAGAGGCCTCCCCTTCGAGGCCTATTCAATCTCCACGGGATTTCGCCATGGGAAACCGCTTTAAATCAAACAACATTCATACTGTTTGGGGCTCTGTTTTACAATCGACAACAACATAATAAAATTGTTTTGCCCTTTTGGGGACAATAATGGCTGTAGCATCACGCGTCCTCGTTTGTTCCTCTTACATTTTGTAGGTTTTCGGAGTTTTCTGTCGTTCCCCTTCGATGGTGTCCGACATGGGAGAACCGAGAAGATGGCATTATCTTATAGGAAAAGAACATCGCCTAGCCGCGGATCCAACGGGATTGTTTTGTTTTTTTTTTCGTTTGTATCGATCCGTAGCTTTCGGAAGGATAGTTTGTTTCTAAGCACGGGGGAAGCTGGCCGAATCGAACAGAGGAGCTGCACGATGAACAATGCAGAAATCGATGTTTCATTTGCATAAACACCAATCGTTTCGACATCCGAGAAACATTTCACTTGGTCCGCCCGCCCGCACCTTTGACGATGTTACTTTAAATCGGTTCACAAAGAGCAACCTGAGACGTCGGTTACAAGCGTTCTGAAATATTGAGTCAAATTGTAAGTCCTTAACGTGTAATAGATCTCTATAATCTTCTAATGGGGATTACATCATAAATTACCCGCGGATATTCATATTGCCACAGCCAACCTCAGCTTGAAAAAAAAAAAACAGTTGCATCTTACAGAATGATCGCCACCAATGATGCGTGGTTTGCTTAAGGCTTCTGACGACAAATGATCAACGATGCAGTTTGATGTCCGCTTAAACACACCTCAAATGTACGTCATCATACAAGCAAGTTTTGAAAAGCAATCAATTAGTTGCACGCCTGCATGTCAATAACGCGTCAATGTTGCTGTCATCGAAAACGCCTCCATTTCAATACTCTGTTTTACATTAGAAATGATTTCACTAAGTTTTATAACCAGAAAATAAAATCAAAATAGGTTCACTTGTTGATGTAAAACAATAACAGTAGTTTAGAAAACTTTAAAAAAATCGTGAACTTGATTGACTGGCCAATATTTTTTATATGAAATCGGGCGCTGAGTCCGAAAATGAAATTCAAAAAAATCTCAGTAGAACCGTTTTTGAGTTATGCTCCAAATATGAAATTTCGGAAAAATTAAAAAAGTTCTTGTACTTAGATAAAAATATCTCGGAAGGCATAACAGTAATTTTAAATCCCTTTTTTGCATATTAAAGGTGAACAAATTTTCAATCGATCATCTGAATACTGTTCTTGCGTATGATCAACAATATTGTTGATATTAGTGACTTTATGATAAAAAAAAATTATAAAAAACGCATTTTTTTAGAAAAAAATTTGTTTCAGCGAAAGTTTCAGACTCGATAGTAACATTTAAAATATCTGCTTTCCTTTTGCGCTTAAATGTCAATTTAAAACAAAGATTTCAAGTGTTTATTTATCAAAATCGGTTGAAAATTGAAGAAGTTATGACTACTTTACCATTACAATATTTTTTGTAGTTTTTAATAATTTAACGAACCGCTGTACACTTATCATAATACAGGAAGAAAAAAAAACATGATAAATCTCACTCGCTCCAAGTCAAAATTATTTAATAGTGAAGAGATAAACCACCGTAATGTTTGTATGTTACTTTAATTTGTCGGCCTTAGCGGTGAAAACTGATGTGCTTTTAAGTAGGGGACATCTAAAGATTATGAAATTTTTATAAAGGTGGATAGAAGGTTAGATGAAATGAAAGATGTTGAAAATGGGCAGGAAGAATTTTTTTTAGAAGCATATCATCACATATCAAATTTTTGTTCCTCACGGGCCTACTACTATGAAGCGATGAGGAACAAAAATTTGATATGTGATGATATGCTTCTAAATAAAATTCTTCCCGCCCATTTTCAACATCTTTCATTTCATCTAACCTTCTATCCACCTATATAAAAATTTCATAATCTATAGATGCCCCTACTTAAAAGGACTTCACTTTTCACCGCTAAGGCCGACAAACTAAAGTAACATATTATTTATTAGCTTACAAGAAAATCACATACCAAATTTCAGGAAGACCTGACCATAGGGAGGGGTGCTTGAGTCTCAAACGTGAATAAAATTTTAAGGTTTTCTGCCCGGGAAATGCTGGTTTTCCATCAATAACTTTTTTCGTCACTAGCTGATTGTTTTTTATGGTTGGTTTTCTGAAAGCCTAAGTTGAGACAAACATTTCACCCAAAGACTGAAACACAATTGGACATTAATTAAAAAAGTTATTGCAGTGCAAAAGCCGCAAATTTTGTCCAACACGAATGAGTATGGGAGAGTGGGGAATCATGGGCTACTTTTTTTCGTTGTTCCATAACTTCTTTATTATAAAAGATAAAATAAAAATAAAAAATGGTATGGTTTTCTACATTTTCAAGGTTTCAAAAGGTATTTTTTCAAAAATTTTAATAAGTTATTTTCCCCAAATTCTGACTTTTTGAAAAAAAAGCAATATTTTTTTAATTTTGAAAAATGGTGGGGAATCGTGGGCCACCAAATCCAAATTGACCAAATAACATGCAAAGTTTATGAGTTGACCCAAAACTGTGATTTCCTAGTTCATTTCGTTATTTTAAAGCAACTTCAGATGATGAAATAAAAAAGAGAGCTGTGTATGATCGCATAGGTTCCAAAACCTGGCTCCCGAACGTTTTGGCAAAATTTCTTATATAGAATGGACAAAATATTTTTCATAACTCTTCATTTGGCATAAGAAAACTTTACAGATAGGTAAAACGTATTTTAAGCTCTGAATATGTATAAAAATATAAAAAAATATAGGTGATTCAAGATGTGTGGCCCACGATTCCCCACAAGATAGGATTTGCAATTTGGTTGCGTTTGTGTGACTTATTGATGTTTCATCAAAAATTCCTTTCCCACGTGAAATATCATGACAAAACTAAGATCATAAGCGTATGAGCATATTTTTGTTATGCACATTAGGTTCCCTATCGATGAAATTAGCGGGTATTTTTTTAATTATGTAAGTAAATTTTTTTAATTTCTTTTAGCTTGATAAATAAAAGTAGCATATGATGCGTATTTCAGTCAACAACATATAGGAATATATGCTCACGCAAAGCGACGACGATGACAGTTGGTTTGAGATTTTTATCTCAACACACATCTGAGATATTAAAAGTGGCCCACGTTTCCCCATGGCCCACGATACCCCACCCTCCCCTACTTTTTACGCATTGCGTTTTTTACGAGAATTTTCGACCAAAATGAAATCTTTGAACCGCAATAGTTTTTCTGTTTCAAATCCAATCGAGTTACAGTCTTTGAGTGAAATATTTGTCTCAACTTAGGCTTTGAGAAAATCAACCATAAAAAAACTATCGGCTAGTGATGAAACAAGTTATTGATGAAAAACCAGCATTTTTTGTTCCTCCTGGGCAAAATACCTTAAAATTTTATTCACGTTTGAGACTCAAGCACCCCTCCCTATGGTCAGATCTTTCTGAAATTTGGCATGTGACCTTCTGGTAAGCTAATTAATAATTTTGACTTGGAGCGAGTGCGATTTATTATGTTTCATTCTTCCTATACTATGATAAGTGTACAGCGGTTCGTTAAATTATTAAAAACTACAAAAAATACTGTTGTGATAAAGAAGCCATAACTTCTTCAATTTTATACTGATTTTGATAAATAACCTCTTGAAATCTTTGTTTTAAATTGACATTTAAGTGCAGTAGAGAAACAGATTTTTTAAATGTTACCATCGAATCTAAAACTTTCGCTGAAACAAAATTTTCTCTAAAAAAGTGCATTTTTTATAATTTTTTTCTACCATAAAGTCACTAATATCAACATTATTGTTGATCATACGCAAGAACAGTGTTCAGATGATCGATTGAAAATTTATTCACCTTTAATATGCAAAAAAGAGATTTAAAATTACTGTTATGCCATCCGAGATGTTTTAATCTAAGTACAAGAACTTTTTACATTTTTCCGAAATTTCATATTTGGAGCATAACTCAAAAACGGTTCTACTGATATATTTTTGAATTTCATTTTCAGATTCAGCGCTCGATTTTACATTAAAAAGATCTTCAGTTTGCTTAGTTCAAAAATGCTGTAAACTAATTTTCGGCTACTATTTAGCTCTTCATGTCAACAGTGTAACATAAACAACCTTATTTTTAACAATTTTTCATAAGCAGCCTTACTTAATTTCAACTAATTATTGATAATCTTGAAATTTTTTTATAATTAACCCCATGTCAATGAACACATTCAGCTAGACTAAACATAACCTCAAATCCTATTCAATGTTTCAAAAGTACAATATTTTCCTGTCGGTGAGCCGTTGTATCTTTTTCGAAATTTTCATGATATTTACGGCTTATGTTCTTTCGTTCTTTGATAGTTCATATTTCTCTAATTTCTTTCATCACATATGAAAATGTACAATATTTTATATTAAATCACCTTATATTTAACGAAAATTTCCAGGTATGAGTCAACCAGAGAAAAATGTGCGCAATTTAATTCCATACTTTTTTTGTAAAATATTGTTCTCGTATAAACTCAGCCAAATCAGTTACAATTCAAAAAAACTGGTTTTTATCTCAACCTTTTATCGTAGTCTATGTATTTTTGACTCGCAAAAATTCCATGTAACGAACCACTGTAGAGAAGTTTAAAAAAAAGAAAAGACCACGGGCTGCTAAATAAAAAAAACTTCTATGAAAAGTCTTAAATTTTGTGTCCAAAATCGGTTTTTATTAGATAATTTGAAAATGAATATCATTTTTATTTTTTAATTCTTGGATAAGATTTCAAAGCTGCTGGTGTAATTTTATAAACAATTTTTATTTCAAGTGATTTTCTTTCACTTTCCTCTTGTATGTTTTCAAATAGTTAATGCAAAGTTTTGTTGCAGATTTGGAAAGGTAGGAAGCGCACTCGTTTTTTTCTTTTTCCAAAAAACCAGCTTGTTAAATTGTTTATTTTAACAAAACCTATAAAAAGATGGCTATTAGATGTGTCGTCCAGTTTGAGTTGGAAGCACGGCCGGATTATGTCATTCCTGGGGGCCTGGGGCAATTTTCCCTAGACTCGATTTTTTTTTCAAATGCTATCCCAGAGAATTCAAAACCTTTTAAACGTGTAAAAGAACTAGAGATGAGTTTAGTATATTGTCTTCAAATAGTCATGTTGTCTGCGTAAATTATAGTTTCTGGTATCTTCAAATAAAAATTGATAAGGTATGTATTCGAAAAAAAAGCAACACTTTGTTTTATGAATAACTTTTGACTGTAAAGATCAAAATTGAATAAATTTTCAGTGAAGCTGCTTGGAAATACAATGTTAACATGTGCAAATTTGTGTGACATTCTGTGGAGTGATTTTTTAAAAACCGTCCAATAAAGAAGTTCATCGACTTTAATTTTTGGGTGCCACGTGCGCCATCTATACTGCAAACAATGAAATTGTCTATTTCCAAATCAAGGCTACTTTTGATTATTTTTTGGTTTCCTGAAGCTTTGCTTTAAAAAAAAAAAATATTTTAATTTAACCAAAGTTATGGCAAATTCAGCAGATTTGACCCCCTTCGGCATAAAAACACCATATTTGACTTCTTATCACTCTATCTCTGATTTGAAATTGTTACACCTTTCCAGATCCAATCAAAACAAAGAATCAACCTATGGAAGAGTTATTCAGGAAAAAAGATCACATTTGAAGGTAGCCTTCTTAGTATATTGGGCCATTCATTGTGTCAATAGTAATGTAATACTGACTGATTTGTAGCTTTCACAAATCCTCAGCAAGACAACATTTTTTTCAATTTCTTCTCTTTGTTTATCTGCGAAACATCCACACGAGACTTTTCAACAGAAAGTTTTTGACTGTTAACTTGCTAGGTGCTCCCTAAAGAGTTCTTTTTGCTGTCCATTATAAAATTAATAAAAAAAATCTCCCCGCTATCTGTTGTAATATTTTGCGCACGATTTGACCACCGTATTTTGTTTATTTTATCGGCGAGAAAATTTTTGGAACCATGCAAAAAAGAACTCAGCCTTGTTTATGAGTCACCTAGACGAGGATTTTTGGTTTGCCCTTGATGCAATCTCTACCATTACCTACCATCCTGAAATCATTTTTCCTCAATTCATGAATAGTGTAATCTATATATATAAAAAGCAATTTCTGTATGTTTGTTTGTTTGTTTGTCCTCTATAGACCCAGCCGTCTTAAGAGCTAGAGAGCTGAAATTTGGCATGGATACTCATTAGGACCAGGAAGGATGAAAAATGTTTTTCAGATTTTTGGATGACCCCTTCTGAAGGGGGTCGTCCATACAAGACAAATATTGTTTTCGCGATATTGACGTTATTTTTCGTCGCATTTTGTTGAAAATTTGCACATGAGTGTGTTGAAAGACGAGCAATCGATTTCAGGTGTCAAATTTTTTGTAAGGGGACAGCCAAAGGGGTCGTCCATATTAACTGTTCACTGTTTTTTGCGATTTTGACGTTATTATACATCGTATTCAGTTGAAAATTGGTACACGATAGTTTTGAGTGACGTGCAATCGATTTGAGTTATCAAATTTAGTGTAAGGGGCCGGCAAAAGGGGTCGTCCATATTAAATTTCCAGTATCTTAGTGATATTGACGTTTTTATACATCGGATTGGGATGAAAATTTGCACATAGGAGTTATTAGGGACAAACAACTAATTTCACTTATCCGAACTAAAATCAGGGGTCGGCCAAAGGGGTCGTTCATATTAACTATTCACTTTTGATGCGATATTGTCGTTATTATACATCGGATTCATACGAAAATTGGTACACGAGAGTTTTGAGGGATGAGCAATGGATTTTAGGTATTAAATTCAGTGTAAAGGGCCTGCAAAGGAGGTCGTCCATATAAACCTTTCAATATTTTTGCAATATCGTCGTTATTTTACATCGGATTGGGATGAAAATTTGCACACGGTAGTTTTTAGGGACGAGCAACCGATTTCAGATGTCAAATGCTTTGCCAAGGGTCGACGAAAGGGGTCGTCCATATAAATAAGTTTTTCACTGTTTTTAGCAATATTGACGTTGTTATACAATGGATTGCTTTAAAAATTTGCACACGGGAGTTTTGAGGGAAGAGAAATCGATTTCAGTCATCAAAGATTGTATAAGAGCCTCCGAAAGGGGTTTAGCTTTTTGGCAATAATTGCGTTGTTATGCAATGATCGAGTCGAAATTTATACACGTGGTTTTTTGGCACGGTCAAAGGATTTCTGATTTCAAATTTAGTAGCAGACGACAGACAAAGTGATCGACCAATATTTTTGCAATTATTACTTAACAATGAATTCAGAAGTGCATCTGGAAAATGCTTAGCTATTGACTTTAATACAAACTGTTCATGACATATTCCAAGTTGAAAGCGAAACGGAGTTCGTATGGGATCAGCTAGTTTAGAATAAATTAGCTCACCATTAGATCCTCTAAGACTCCATGAACGATTTGCCATATGAATTTCGATCGAATAGTTGATTTCCAGCTGCTTTGGATCTCTCACAAGGACTTTCCTGAATTTTTCGCGATCCTGCCCAAAAAATCTAATCATGACCCTTTGTATTGGACGATATCTCAAAAGCCACTCGACAGAATGTCACAAAAATTGGCACACAGTTACAATACACTAGTAGGTAGCTTCACTAAAAATTTTATCAGTTGTCATTCATCCATGCAAAAGTTATTCACAAAACAAAGATTTGCATTTTTTCGAAAACACTTCCTTATTAATCAAAAATTAAAGCACTGATTTGAACTGCAATATGCTAAATTCAATTTTCATCTTTATTAACAAGAAAATAATTTTTGTTGAATACATTGAACAATTATCTTAAAAATTTAACTTCTACAGTTTAAAAAAAAAATTAAAACTATCTTCACTCAAATTACTGAAATCAGGAAGAAAGTTTGAAAAAAAATTTTATTGCACTCAACAAATTTTAAAATCCTGCAAAACGGTTTGATGTTTTTTTTTGAAAGATATTTAAAAATCAATCTCCTGGACTTTACAAAATGGGGTTATGGAAACAAATAGAAATTATCTAAAACTTTTTTTTGCAGAAGTTTAAAGTACATGGGGTCTTGAGGAAAGTTGATAATTAATTTAAAACTTTTATTAAATTTTTTTTAAGGTTTTGCAAAAAAAAATTCAAAAAATTTTCTATGATTATAATTTTTTTTAAAGTTATTTAAAAAAAGCTGATAGAAAAAATCTTATTTAATATTGGAATTATGGGGTTCCAAATAAATCCTAATAAGTTCTTTAATTCTATGCACCTTGGAAAAATATGAATTTTGTGGCCTCGTGTAATTTATCAAAAGCCTTTGAATGTGAAGTTGAGCATAGAGAAGAACAGGATAAAATTATTCATGAAAAATATTTCATTGTTTCAACGATATTAGCAAGAAAGTAATGGATGGTGGGTTTTAGTTTTTTTTTTGCTAATACTATTGACCATTGTGATTATTTAACACCTGTCACATGGCTTATAACTTGTCGATGTGACAAATTATAATTATTATTTGATGCATGAATTTCGAAGTTAGAATGGTTGGTTTGAAATTCTGAACTTACTTTGTTACACTTTTTTAATATCAACCCATTGTTAAGGTACGATTTTTGTGTGTCAAGATATGAGTTTGAATGCTGCCCTTTCACTAAAATGAAATTGAACATTGCTACACGAAAATATCGCAGTTTCAACCGTTTTTGCTATCGACGCTATGTTGCTCGTACGCAAAGGGAGCTTCGCCGCAATCCGAAAAAGTTCTGGAAATTTGTCAACTCAAAACGGAAGGAATCCGGTCTGCCTGCGGTACTCTAACTAAATGATAGAATTGCAACGTCTTCTGCCGAAAAATGTAACCTCTTCGCGATGCACTTCTCCAGTGTTTTCTCTAATCTATCGCCAACTGCTGATCAAATTTTCGCAGCCGTCAAACGGTTACCCATAGATGTGTTGAATCTGGATGTTTTTTTCTATAAGCGAGGAAATGTTGAAGCCATTGGTAAACTGAAGTATACTACATCAGCCGGACAGGATGGAATTCCGGCGTGCGTTCTTAAGAAGTGTCGTACTCTTTTAGTGAAACCACTTACTCACATCTTTAACCGGTCCCTAGAACAGCAAAAATTCCCCGACCTCTGGAAAAGATCGTTTATGAGCCCAGTCTATAAAAAAGGTGATAAGCAAAATATTCTCAACTAAATACCGTGGTGTCACATCACTAGCTGCCTGCTCGAAGGTATTAGAGAGGATCGTAAACGATGTAATTTTCTCAGCTTGTCGGAACTGGATCTCTGAAAATCAGCACGGATTTTTCCCTAAACGATCGGTAACCACGAATTTGACAGTTTTTACATCATATTGCATATCACAAATGGATGGCGGAAAGCAAATTGATGCAATTTATACTGATATTTCGGCTGCATTCGATTCAGTGAATCACGATATTCTCCTGAAAAAATTGCAACGTTTGGGATGTTCTGAACGACTGTGTGCTTGGATAAAAAGTTATCTTACGAATCGCCGTTTAGCTGTCAGAATTGGTTCTGCAGAATCTCCTGATTTTATTCCAAAGTCTGGGGTTCCACAAGGTAGCAACTTGGGCCCTCTGTTGTTTACAATGTTCTGTAATGACATTAATTTGCTTCTGATTGGCTGTGGAGTTCTCCTGTATGCGAATGACCTAAAAATATTTTTGGTTATAAACAGTTAAGCTGATTGTTACGAGTTACAAGGCTTCCTGGACATAGTTGTGAACTGGTGTGCTGATAATTTACTGGTTTTAAGCGTTGCTAAGTGTTGTGTTATTACATTCGGTCGGAGGAAACATCAATTCATATATGAATACAGCATACTGGGTGAGTCACTGCAACGTGTGGATCAGATAAAGGATCTTGGAGTTTTATTGGACCGTCATATGACTTTTAAGCCCCATTACTCTGTGGTACTCGAGAAGGCCAACAGGATGCTGGGATTCATTATACGCCTGAGTACAGAATTCACCGATCCCGTCTGCCTACGAGCTTTATATTGCTGCCTGGTTCGATCAATATTGGAATCTGCGAATCTGGTATGGTGGCCGTTTGAGGCTTTGTGGGTTGCGCGTTTCGAAGCAATTCAACGGCGATTTGTGCGGTATGCTCTCCGTGAACTACCTTGGAAAAACCCGTTAAATCTACCGCCTTATCCACAACGATGTGCTCTGCTTGGATTCCATACGCTGGCGGATCGTCATTCCATTGGTCGATCACTGTTCGTGGCAAAGATCTTGAGAAATGAAATTGACTGCTGTTGGCTGCTTTCCCGTTGTAACATTTATGCTCCAGAACGAACCCTTCGTAATCGAGACTGGCTCTCATTGGAAACACGAAGTACGCGCTATGGCAGTAACGACCCCCTTCGTGCCGCAAAAATATGCTTCCTCCGTAATTATACCCTATTCGATTTTAATGTGTCCATTGCAACTTTCAAACAACGGATTGAGCATAGCATGAGTGAACGACTTAGAAACTAGAAAACGATTTATGTAAACCTAGATTTAAGTTTTATTCATTCAGACACCCACCTTTGTCAGATGATACCAATATAATAAACAACAATAAACAACAATAAACAACAATAAAAGGTTTCTTGAATCGCAACTGTAAACTTACCATAATAAAATAAGTTTAAATTCGTAACGGTCATTTAATGTCATAAAATGAAATATCTTTGACCAAGAGTGACCAAGAGTCAATTTTCTGACATGCTTGTGTAAACTTACTTTTGAACATTTTTTAGAATAAAAAAATTTTCGGATACTATAACAAATTCATTTTTTGATCTGAAAATTTTACTTGGAAAAAATCTCCATGGGGGGAGGAGGTTAAACCCCTAAGCCCCCCCCCCCCCGTTCGCACGGCTTTGAATGGTATAGTATGAAATTTTGTTGCATTAAAGCTTTCGTACAATTTATTATTATTTATTTTATTTTCGTATCGTTTTCTATAACCCATTTCAAAGATCATTGTATTTTAATTCTTAATAATAATTCTTAGTCCAGGTATGAACAGTGTTATTTTAAATGCAGTTGAAGTTTTGGTGTTTTTAATACTTCTCAATTCTTTAAATCACAAACTAACAAATATTTTAGACAAAGTTTTTTTAAATAAATTTATTCGATCTATATCATAGACTTTAAAAACCTCAGATTAATATGTTTCAAAGCCATACTTCAAACCCGACTAAAGTTATTTCTGTTATCTTATTTTGATCGCCGCTGGGATATATTCTTATCTAAGTTTGTGGCATATCGGCGAATTGAAAATCTAATTAGAGAGCAATTAAGACAGATATGAAAATTGATAGGTGGAAAGGTCAAAGCTAGAGCGCTTTGGGTAGAAGAAACGAATAGATGGTGAAACTGTGAGCTAGGGCATTGTTTCTTATCGACAGCATGACTGCTTGTGTGATTCTTTACCCAGCACCTGCTGGCTGTTTGTAGTAAGTGACGAAGAAGCCACATTGCTACCCACAACCAGCTCAGATGGGTCGAACACATGAGGTTGCGTTCGACCGGGCAAAAAATCACACAAGCAGCGCTCACAAGTGCTGTTTTGATTGCTGAACCAATTCTATCGATGCGTGCTACTTGTTCAGGTACATCAGATGGTTGCTACTTATTGTTTTTTCGCATGTTATCCATCCGGTGCCTTACTTTTTCGCCAAGTGCCTCGTGTTGAATCGTGTTGTTATTTGTTTTCCCATTTCCCCCTTCTTTTAGCCATTTGATTTTGTTATCTTATTTTGATCGCCGCTGGGATATATTCTTATCTAAGTTTGTGGCATATCGGCGAATTGAAAATCTAATTAGAGAGCAATTAAGACAGATATGAAAATTGATAGGTGGAAAGGTCAAAGCTAGAGCGCTTTGGGTAGAAGAAACGAATAGATGGTGATTGTGTGATTTTTTGCCCGGTCGAACGCAACCTCATGTGTTCGACCCATCTGAGCTGGTTGTGGGTAGCAATGTGGCTTCTTTGTCACTTACTACAAACAGCCAGCAGGTGCTGGGTAAAGAATCACACAAGCAGTCATGCTGTCGATAAGAAACAATGCCCTAGCTCACAGTTTCACCATCTATTCGTTTCTTCTACCCAAAGCGCTCTAGCTTTGACCTTTCCACCTATCAATTTTCATATCTGTCTTAATTGCTCTCTAATTAGATTTTCAATTCGCCGATATGCCACAAACTTAGATAAGAGTAAAGTTATTTCTGAAAATTCAGAATAATGAATGGGTTAGCGTTACAACAACGCAAAACAAATTACGGGAGATTAAGAATTAAAAATTAACTTCACCAAATATAGACGAGAAGAAGTGGCATTACGTCGACACTTGCTAATTGACAAAACTAGCGGGGATTGTGAAATTTGTGGAGAAAGGAAAACTGTGAAATATCTTCTGATGGATTTCAGAATTCACGAGCTGGAAAGGAAGGAATGTTAAATTGGAACAACAATAGGAGATATTTTGGTGTATACTTTGAAAAAAAAATTGTTTAAAGGTATAGTTTGGTAGTTTATAGTTTTTTTTATGGTTGTAGCAAGAAGATGTGCATAAATGTAATTAGCTTTAGGTATTTTGAAAGGCTCGAATGAGCACAAAGTGTTTAAAAAGCTTCTAATAAAAGTAAAAAAAAATTAAGTTTTTTTTTTCTTAACAACTAGAAAACTGCAAGAAAAATACTTTCGGTCCCAGAAACTCGTGTCCATTGCATCAAAACAACATCAGCTAAGCAAAAGCTGTCCGCAAAACCCCGTTAGGATCATCCTCGTGTGTGGCAAACAAGCAAGCGCCAACTCCCTTGACCGGACCCATTCGATGTAAACTGAAAACCTCCCCCGAGTTCATCAGCTAATCCGCATGACCTCCATTGCATGTAAACGTGAGTGTCACTAATCTGGTACTCTCGTTTTTATTTTTTTCGTTGCTTGTAGTCCACCGGGCTGCCTGATACCTAGCGTCTAACTACATAGCTTAAACTACATTCAGACAACGTGCCTTACAAAACATTACCTGAACATGTCATTAAGGTGCATAGCGGCTCTGCACTTCAGCATCAGCACCTTCCCAGCATTCTAGGACTAGCTGAATGTCTCCTCCTCGCCATTAGGATGGCATCCATTGCTAGTTGAATGACTCCAAATTGAAACCCCACGAGGCTGGGCTATTTCTCCAAAAGTCGTGTCCGTTTTTCCAATTTGGATGACTAGCAAATAGTATAAGGTAAACCTTCATGGAAATCATGGACAGTCTAAGGTGTGGAAAGGAGCAAAAAAAAAAGATCCGCGGCCAAGTTGTCGTCGCCCCCTCGATCAACTAAACGTTTGACTCTTCACAATTCGATCGGTAAGGTCTTCATTCCGAGCGCAGCCCATTAGCTCAAGTCAATTCAAGCTCCAGCTCAGCTCAGAGGTGGAACAATCATGCTGGACATTGACACAAACGACGAAAAGACGACAAAAGACAACGATTAGCAAGACTTTTACGCTGTCAGCTGCGCGGTTCTTCCCATATCCGCACATCCTTCTAGTTTGGTTCACGATTTCTTATTTTTGGGAGGGACGGTTGCGCTCTTACCATAGATTGTGATATGGTTTGGTGCTATGAGTTTTTGTTTTGCTTTCAAACCCGATGAACGTGAAATGGTTTTTTTTTGGGTCCAAGCCCCAAGCCAATGTGGTCCATGAGTACACTACAAGCGTCAAGCTGCTCCAATGAACCTTATTGCGGATATCCGACGCCTCGTGGATTCTCACACTGCACTGCCAGTGAAGAAGCAGGTAGTGGGTGGTACAGGTAAACGGTCTTGTTCATCAGCTCGACAATTATGTAATGAGTGATTCGAACATGTGTCGAATCTGAAGCTGAAGCCGATGAGAAACGGTTTTCGGAGTCCGGTTCCAGTCAATTTGATTTAACTTGAAGCGATCTTCGATTCAGTTTCGGATACAATTAAGATGAAGGCAAAATAGAATTGTAACCTTCAAGTCAATTAAATATAATAAACCTTATAATATAAAATATCGCTTTGTACGATGCACATAAAATGGTTGCCTTTCACTTGATTTTGCTTATCACAGCAAAACTTTATGAGATTTTCCACATTGAATTTTTTTAAAGTGGAAAATGCTTTCTTATTTCCCAGATTATTCCATTACTCGTTAAAGCTCTAGGAGTGTTTGACACTCCAGACAAGCACACAACACCTCTTTTGTGCTTCTACCAATCTGTATGTAATTTATAATTTTTAAAACCTTCTAACTGGACTTAAATATAAATTTTTGGAAAATATTAAGCTACAATCAATTATTTTTATAATTTTTAAGATCCGAGAAAAAATTCTAAAAAAGCAGTAGATATCAAATCAAGCTGTATAATTTTCATAAAGAGCTATCAAATTTTCAAAAAATTAAACTTTATGCACCAGTAAATTAAAAGCTTTATTTTTTACTTACCGTCTTTTTTCGTCGAGCTCCCCAGCAAAATGATGCGTAACCACTACATTCAAGCGAAACAAGAAAATCATTTTTTAGGATCCTCATCCTATTGAAAAGATTCTCTGTAAACACGGTCTGAAAGTGGCTTACAAAAGTGCTAACACTTTGAAAGATCGACTGGTTTCACTAAAAGACAAAGTGCCACGGGAAGAGAAATCTAGAATTTATGAGATTCATGTCAAAACTGCCTGGCCGTATATGTTGATCAAACCAGGCGGAAATTCAGAACCAGAATCAAAGAGTATAAAAACGCAATACAAAACAGCAGGAGCAACGAATCAGTTGCCCACGCGTCAGAATTTAATCATCACATAAATTTATATCACCACATCGGAAAGGCTACTTATGAATGAGGATGACGCGACGCTCCAATCATATCACCGCTTTTTAACTTGCTCAAACCGAATTTTCAACAACTCGAACTTTTTCGTTCAGCACAACCAGAGAAATGAGTACAGTATGAAGTGAGAATCGAACTCGAAACACCGTTTGTATAATGTCTTGCCAATCCGACATCTCAACCAGTGTACTACTTGAGTTGGATGGAGGACGAGGGATATTTATCATAGGCTTTCTGCTACCGATCAATCACAAAAAAACGCACAACGGTGGCTTCCTGGCGTTTGGACTCTGTTCAAGGTACTCCTTTGTCTTGTGAAGGAAAAGCGATGGATTCCCATTAAATGGGATTCGTGTTTTGCTGTCTGTCTTCTATAAACACGCAGAGCTGCTAAATCCGGGCAGAGATATATCATTTTGTAATTTCTTTGTAATTTCAACGACTCACTGTTTTGTGCAAAATGCATTCATCATGAATTATAATTGAAAAAAAAAATCGCTTCGACCAGGAATTGAACTCGAGCCTGCTGCTGATTACCTCTTCGACACCTAACTAATATGCCAGATCTTCAAATAAAACAAGTCTAGCTGTTTCCTTCAACCGAATTATGTTGATTTTATCGAGTTGATTTCGCTGCTAGATTCTACGGCAGAAAATGCTAATTGTGCCCCGATTTAAGGTACTTATACTGCCCCAGTGGTGTTTCTCATTATGCCCCTACAGTGCACTATGGGGCAGTTCCATACAATGAGGTGATAAAAAGTATTATTTGGTGTTTTGGACTCTTTTGTAAATTTTTAAAATTTTGTATGAAAATTACTATTTAAACTTATTTAAGATGCAGTCATACACAAATTGTTTTAAAAAAAAACTTACAAAGCAGGATGATTAGTGTCATTTTCGACACTTCTTTGTATTTTTTTTTTGAAAGCCTTTTATTGGACTAATTCATAATTTAATGGCTAGCGAAGTAGACAATGTGCAACTCGAGACCCCATACACCCAACCTTCGGGTAGTGGTCATATCACCTCTTGTCTGCAACTCCGATTCTCTACCTCCTCGTGGTGCTAGCTGGGGTGCGAGCAACCTTAGCGGAGATCGGGTACCCAACCCCGGTGGATGCTTTGGTCGCATGCAGACTGAGTTAGGGGGCTTCGTACGCGTCTGTTCTCCATGTCAGGGGCGGCGTGCGGATTGCAACAGCGTCCTGGTGGTGTTCGGGACCCAAAACAGCAACATCACGACGGTCCTCCTGCGAGATAGTGGGGTTAGCTGCGAGCCTTGCGAGCCTGTGACTACAAAAAACATAAGCAACGAACAACGAACAACAAATTTCGGATGGAAATCGGCAAAGACCCACGCGACGAAAAGGGACTTGCGATTGGAAACTTGGAACATGGAACTGCCGATCTCTACATTTTGTGGGCAGTACCCACGTGCTCTCCAACGAATTGAAGAGCCGCAAATTCGACATCGTAGCGCTGCAGGAGGTATGCTGGAAGGGCTCCACGGTACGAACGTACCCAGATGGTCGTGCCATCTACCAGAGCTGCGGCAACACACACGAGCTTGGAACAGCTTTTATAGTGATGGGAAAGATGCAAAAGCGCGTGATCGGGTGGTGGCCGATCAACTCACGAATGTGCCGGTTGAGAATCAAGGGCCGGTTCTTCAACATCAGCATCATCAACGTGCACAGCCCTCACCTCGGAAGTACCGGTGACGACAAAGACGAATTTTACGCGCAGCTGGAGCGTGAATACGACCGTTGCCCAAAACATGATATCAAGATCGTCATCGGGGATTTCAATGCTCAGGTCGGCCAGGAGGAGGAATTCAAACCGACAATTGGAAGGTTCAGTGCGCACCAGCTGACCAACGAAAACGGCCTCAGACTGATAGATTTCGCCGCCTCC
Source organism: Uranotaenia lowii (assembly GCF_029784155.1). Lineage (NCBI taxonomy): Eukaryota > Metazoa > Arthropoda > Insecta > Diptera > Culicidae > Uranotaenia > Uranotaenia lowii. The sequence continues at coordinate 261,724,894 of NC_073693.1, read as the reverse complement.
AAACGAATGGCCGTACGTAGTACCTTTTTTCAGCACCGCCTCCCACACAAGTACACCTGGAGATCACCGTACCAAACTCAATCACAGATCGACCACGTTTTGATCGACAGCCGGCACTTCTCGGACATCATCGACGTCAGATCCTGTCGGGGCGCCAACATCGAGTCAGACCATTATCTGGTGATGGTGAAGATGCGCCCAAAACTCTCCGTAGTGAACAACACGCGAAACCGGCGCCCGCCTCGGTTAAATATCGCGCGACTGAAGCAACCTGAGGTCGCGGCAGACTACGCGCAATCGGTCGAAGCAGCGCTGCCGGCAGAGGGCGAGCTTGACGAAGCCCCTCTCGAGGACTGTTGGGATACCATCAAAACAGCCATCAACAGTGCTTCGGAGAACGTCATCGGTTATGTGGAGCGATCTCGACGGAACGACTGGTTCGACGAGGAGTGTAGGAGGGTGATGGACGAAGAGAATGCCGCGCGGGCGGCAGTAGTGCAGAGAGGCACCCGTCGAAATGTGGAAAATCACCGACAGCGGAAGAGGAAGCGAGTCCGACTTTTCCAGGAGAAAAAGCGCCGCCTGAAGGAGGAGAAGCTCGAGGAGCTGGAGCAGCTGCATCGTTCCCAAGAAACACGAAAGTTCTATCAGAAACTCAACGCATCCCGCAAAAGCTTCGTGCCGCAAGCCGAAATGTGCCGGGATAAGGACGGAGGCATCCTGACGGACAATCGTGAGGTGATGAAAAGGTGGAAGCAGCACTTCGATGAACACCTGAACGGCGCACATGCAGGAGATCAAGACGGTGGGGGAAGGTACATCGCCGGCGTAGCCAACGACGAAGACGAGCCACTCCCAACGATGAGTGAAGTTAAGGAAGCCATTCGCCAGCTGAATAGAAACAAGTCGGCTGGGAAGGATGGCATCGCAGCTGAACTCATCAAAATGGGCCCGGACAGGTTGGCTGATTGCCTACACCGGTTGATAATCTGGATCTGGGACATAGAACAGCTACCGGAGGAGTGGAAGGAGGGGGTAATATGCCCCATCTACAAGAAGGGCGACAAATTGGACTGTGAGAACTACCGAGCGATCACTGTCCTCAATGCCGCCTACAAAGTGTTGTCCCGAATCCTCTCCGCCTAACGCCACTAGCAAACAGATTCGTGGGAAGTCATCAGGCCGGCTTTATGGAGGGACGGTCTACGACGGACCAGATATTCACATTACGGCAAATCCTTCAAAAATGCCGTGAACACCAAGTCCCTACGCACCATCTATTCATCGACTTCAAAGCCGCATACGACACGATCGACCGTAACGAGCTATGGAAAATCATGGACGAGAACGGCTTTTCCGGGAAGCTGATCAGACTGATCAAGGCGACGATGGATGGAACGCAGTGCTGTGTGCGGATTTCGGGTGAATTGTCGAGTTCATTCGAATCGCGCAGGGGGCTTCGACAAGGTGATGGTCTATCCTGCATGATGTTCAACGTGGCGCTAGAAGGTGTTATTCGACGAGCGGTGGGCAAAATGCGGGGCACGATTTTCAACAGATCCAGTCAACTTATCTGCTTTGCCGATGACATTGATATAGCCGGCAGATCATCTGCGGCGGTGGAAGACATCTACCGCAAACTGAAACGCGAAGCAGGAAGGATTGGGTTGATGATTAATACGTCCAAGACGAAGTACATGCTGGCCTGCGGATCCGAAACCGACCGAACCCGCTTGTCCAGTAATAACAAGGTCACGATCGACGGCGACGAGCTGGAGATAGTCGAAGACTTTGTCTATCTCGGCTCACTGGTGACCGCAGACAATGACACCAGCCGTGAGATCCGGAGGCGAATTATCAGCGGAAGTCGTGCCTACTATGGACTCCACAAGCAACTGCGGTCGAGAAGACTTAGCCCTCGCACGAAGTGTAACCTGTATATGACGCTCATTAGACCGGTTGTTCTCTACGGTTGTTCTCTACGGGCACGAGACATGGATATTGCTCGAGGAGGACCTGCGTACACTCGGAGTATTCGAGCGACGAGTGTTAAGAACCATCTTTGGCGGCGTACAGGAGAATGGAGTGTAGAGGCGAAGGATGAACCATGAGCTCGCGCGACTCTACGGCGAACCCAGTATCCAGAAGGTGGTGAAGGCTGGCCGGATACGCTGGGCGGGACATGTTGCGAGAATGCCGGATGACTGTCCTGCAAAACAGGTGTTCGCCACGAATCCGGTAGGAACAAGACGAGCAGGGGCGCAACGAGCGAGGTGGTTAGACCAAGTGGAGCGTGATCTGGCGAACATGGGGTGCCCGAGAAATTGGAGAACGGTTGCCATGGACCGAGTGAATTTTAGGAATTATGTTCGTCAAGTTATGTCGTAAGACGGAATACTATGTAAATAAAATAAAATAATCATAATTTAATGATAAATGGTCGGGATTCGACCAGACCGAACTGAACGCAATCAGCATTTTTTAGAGACACTTGAACTTTATGTGCAAATATTTTCATCTAGGAACAAAATCTTAGATGTTTATAAGCTAGAATAAATAGTTTTAATTCAAAGAATTCATTTTAGTGAATTGTATTCAGTTTTGCGATCTAGGATGGGAATAACTCGAGATTTAGTTTCTGTTTTTTTGAAATTTTCTCATGGCGCTCAGTTTGGTCTGGTCGAAGGCAGGCCAAATATTATCAAAACATTTCATGAAACTATAGAAAAATGTATGAAATGATTGATCAGTTATGAGGAAAGTTTTTTTTACAAATCAGCAACAATTTTGTTGAATTTATACCCATTAATGAGTAAAAATTTTCCATTTGTGTGATATTTTAAGCTTTATTTGACTATAACTCTAAAAACGGTGCTTTGGTGTGCCTGGAAACTCTTTCGTTTTTTTATTAGGACTTAAAACTAGATATTGAAAGTGAAAAAAGTATGGGGCAATGCGGGGCTTTTTATTTACAAGGCTTTAAAGTTTTTGACTTTTGAAGATAATGTATATTTACTTATATTTATCAAAGATCAATTTTGTGTGTATAAATTTTGAACGGTTCAAATGAAAGCTTTTAATTTAAGCTTTCATATGGTGTACTGTAAGTTTAAGAAAAAATGTTTTCCATAGAAATAAATGTAATTCAAATTTATTTTACACTATCGTTGGCCAGTTTGTTTTGAACTGCTTCTCACTGCTTACAGTTTTTTGGGTCTTCTTTCGGTTGTGCTTAACTTTCGTCCAATATTTTTCGATTGGGAGAAATTCTGGTGTGTTGAGATGATTTTTATCCATGGGCACAACCTGAATGTTGTTAGCGGCATACCACTCCATGGCTTTTTTCATAAAGGCATCCAGCCAAAACAGCACGGACTAGTCATGTCCTGTTCAGAAAAGGCAGCAAACTCTTTTGAAGACACTCTTTGACACTCTTTGGCTGCAACGCTAATGTCGCTTTCAAGCCTCAGGTTCAGATAGCTTCCCAAACTAGATATTTCTTGGAAAATTTTGTTAGTTTAATTTGCTTGAAAATGTCTGCCACCTTTCCCCATCCGGATGCTGTATGAAACATTTATCCCGGAAGCTGTCTGAAACCTGCTTTGGCGTAGGTTTCGTCGCCCATTACCGCGCAATCAAACTTTGTCAACAATGTCGTATACAGCTTTCGAGGTATTGTTTTTGCCGTAAGGTTTTGCTTTTCATTACGATAAGCTATCACTATGTTCTTATAAGTTGATAGTCCGGATCGTTTTTAAGCGTCATGCACGGTTGTAGACGATATTCCCAACTTATTGGCTGCATCTCAGGGCTTGGTAAGGGATCGCATTCTGACTGTGACTGCGTGAACGAACGAATGTGCGCCGATTGACTTTCACAGTCATAAGCATTCAGTTGAATGCGAAACGGTCGCAGTCATTCTGCCGTTTCTTGACTGCTTGTATGGTATTTGCTGCTGCAGCTTTACGAGAGATGATTTTTTTAGTCCTTCATTCTACCGCTCCTCATTCATACCGAAGGTTGCAAACAGAGAGTTTGAACGAATGGAAGCGGGACTGCGATTCTGCCAAGGTTAAGGACATTTTTCGCTCTCATTTTTTCTCTCCGGTCGTAACATTCGTCGTGTGGCTCGTGCTGCTACTGCTAGCCCCTACCAACCAACCAGGTAAAGCGTATGGAATGTGTTGGTTGGGTTGGGTGGAAAGTTTGTATCAGATTTGGAAAAAAATGTTGAAGTAATTTAAGCCACTCTAGAACAAGCGATTTAATTATTTTAAACATGATCATTCAATGCATAAACTAATGCTTAGTTCTTTTAGAAATGAGATGCCGATAGCTCATTTCTTAGTAATTGGACATTCAAAACTTTTAAAAGCATTATGTCTTGATGATGCATTTCTGGAAGTGAAGTTAAAATATAACCATTAGACCGCTGCAAAAACGACTTTTTGCTCCCATATGCTTTTTCGATGCCTTTCTGGCCACCAAGCATCAGTGCAAAATTTGAGATAATTTGGTAGATTCCTGAATCAGCGCAACGCGTTTCAATTTTGTATGGAAATTTGTATGAAAAAAAATGCACATTAAATCGTCCAGAAAAATCAAATAAGCTCAAAATAAACTCGGTCTTTGAATTTTGGTTTTGACTATTCCTAAGCTTCATTTTTTTTGCTAACATGGCAAGCAGCTAAGCATTTCACGAAAAAAAGTTATAAACATTTCAAGATAAAAAAAATGAATCCATTGAAAAGTATTTAAAAAGGGCAGACTTTGCTTGCTAGAGCTTTTCATAATTTCATGAAACGTTTTTGCAAAGATTATAAAAATCAACAAAAATTCTGGCTATTGCAAAGCAATTTTTTGAGAATTTTTATTCTCATCCTACGGTTACACTGCTTTCAATTAATTAGTCAAAAAGGCTAAAATTAAATTAAATTATTTTGAAACAAAAAGTTTGTATAACATTCAATATCTTTACTGGGGTACAAGTTACGTTTGTGCTTTGTTCACATGAATGTTACTGCAAGAATCAAGGAATAATTTTCATCCAAAGTTATATTTTTAGAAACTTGCAGTACATCTCTTGGAGATTTTTTAATATTTTTTTTTGTTTTTCCATATTATTTTCCATACAAAATTAAAACTTAAGCGCTTATTCAGGACTGGATGGATCGCTTCAAAAAAAATTTATTGCTATTTCTGGTAGCAAAAACAACCAAAAAAAGTTAAGGGAGGTGTAAAAATTAAAAAATTGGAAATTTTCATACAAGGCTTGCAGCGGTCTAATAACCATTGCCAAAGACTCAAAACAGCATATTCACTTCTATCTACTCAGTGACTGCGGTTTGACTGCCGAGGTGAATGTTTTTTTTCGCAGTCATTTGACTGCAAAATGACCGTGGACGGTAGAAGCATGAATGGGGTTTGAGCAAAGCTTGACGAATTGAACGAGAGAGGATTTCTTAGAGCAATGGAAGAACGAATGCGACACGAATGCTCCCAGTCGGGTTTGAAACGAATGGCTTGCGAAGGACCGCACAAAAAGGAATGCATGCAATTGACTGAGCCAGTGTGTTGACTGCTGATGAAAAAAGGGATCGCCTCAAGCCCTGCTGCATCTCAAACGAACTGATTGTAGTTTCGCTTGAAAGCCACTCTTCTGTGCGTCACTGCGGCGCTCGGATTTCGATTTCTCTCAGACCCCGGCTTTCTAGTTGTTGAAATACGTTTTCAGACCATTTTTTTTCATTTTGGTGACAGTTGATTTTGCCACCTGCAACGGTTTTGCTATTTCTGCGTGCTTGCAGTTTGGATTTTCATGACGCATGTACAAAATTCAGATTCATAGTTCCCCTCACTTGGACGCCATCTTGAAAACTGAAGACCTAATGCCAAGAGCCAAATTGAAGCATCATTCTACACACACACACCCACACCGACACACACGCACACACACACACACACACACACACACACACACACACACAGACACACACACACACACACAGACACACACACACACACACACACACACACACACACACACACACACACACACACGCACACACACACACACACACACACACACACACACACACACACACACACACACACACACACAACCACACACATACACACACACACACACACACACACACACACACACAAACACGCACACACACACACAAACACGCACACACACCCCCCCCCCCCCCCCACACACACACATACACACCCACACGCACTCTCACACACACACACACACACCGACACACACCGACACACACCGACACACACACACACACTCACACACACACACACACACACACACACACACACACACACACACACACACACACACACACACACACACACACACACACACACACACACACACACACACACACACCTAACCATAATGCTTTTTTCCCTGAACTAATTAAAAATTGAAAGAATTTGATGCTAGGAAACAATTTAGTTCGCAAATTGTTCTAACCCAACTCTAACCATTTTTATCTATCCCAAAATGTGCAGATTGAGTGTTTAAACCCAGTAAAAATTTAAAAACTTTTATACACCTAGTTAAACCTTAATCCTTTCTTATCAAATTATTTAAAAAATAAACAACAAAAATATTATTCAAATTTAAAAAATATCTGAAATACAAGTTCACATCAGTTAACAGTGATAAAAAGCTAAACACCGTTTAAAACATGCATTAAAATTTGAAAAGTTTGGACTCTCTTAAATCACCAAAGAGGGGAAAGGAAAACGAAAAAATCGAAATTTTAGTTTTCATGCCAAATGACAATTATTTCGATTTTTCTTTTGATCCCCCTTTTGGTGATTTTTAAGGATAAAAAACCGAAAAGTTGAGTGCTTTGAGGCACCTCTAAATGAAATTTGCTTGAGTTGTAATTTTGCACAGGGTGGTTTTTTGAGCCAATCTACAAAATTCATATGGTCGATATGGTCCAAAACTCGATCATAAAAATTCTCATACATCCATCGCCACCTTAATAAATATAATTGACTAATTGAATAGAACGCTCAAATGCAAAAAGATGGAACATACCTTACAAACATAATTGGCATGTGGATTGAAGCGAACTGTGGGGTCTTTTTTTTAAATTAAAACAATTATATGATATTATATGATTTAAATTTTGACTAGAATTTTTTGGAATTTTAAATAAACGTTATAAAAACAATTAAAGGCTTAAGAAAAATATGTTCTAAGCTTATTCAAAATCTGAGATTGATTAATTAATCAATAAATTCATTAATAATTTAATTAACCCATTATTTAATTAAGCCACTACTGAATTCCTATAAACTTCGAACATGGTTGCAGAAATACATTAGACTACTTTAAACTTGATTTTGAAAATAGATTTTGTCTTTGTTTAGAATCTGAGGCTTTGGGGTAACAATGATCAGTCTCTATTTTGAGGTTTTTAACGAGTTTTCGTGTTCATAAAAGATACAAAACAGCTTCATTTTATTTTCAAATGCTAGTTATTGATAAATTAAGACAGTTCGGAAAAAACTCAAATGATACAAAAAATAATCATGAAACTCTACAAAATCGAACACAACACTTTTGGTGGCTCAAAGATACTAAATTTGTAACTTTTGGTCCAGTGAATTCTGTGATATAGAATGCTGAATTTCGGTGTTTCTTGGTTGGGATTTGTTTGTGGTACCAAAACAACAACATTCCCAAGCAACCAGAATTCCCTTAAAAAGGTTCCATAGAAGCTTAATCAGCTCTCGTTTGTGTCTGAAGAGAATGCTAATCAGCCCAAAATTTAAGTTCTTAAAGCTACTTTCAAGTTCGTATAGGTGGCTGTAGAGAACGCTATTCAGCTTCTAAGAGAATGTCAAGAAACTTCTAAGCGCCGAAAAAAAAAATCCGATTGACAGATTTCTCTGACAACCACATGTCAGATTGCTAGGTTGCCGGTCTATCATGGTCTATCTTATTGATTTTAATTATATTGTTTTGATTACAAAAGCTGCTTACACGCCTAGAGAATTGAACCGCTGCTCTCTAGGTTGCAATGAAACTCACCAGCCTTTCGACCAATCCAGCAATAGCTAATTGCCACTGTAATGATTAGTATTTAAACTTAATCTCATTTGAGATGATTGAGTGGGTTGGTCAATAGAAGGTACCTTATTTCGTTCAAAGGACTTTCAGTACACAATATGAATCATAACAAAAATTCGCATCATCAAAAATTTATTCGAATATCTTATTTAGCATTTATAAGAAAAATTCGAAAAAATCTTGAATTCCATTTGTAAATATCAGTACAGATATAAACAAAACAAATACCATGACAAGAAATTGACAGACATTTTTGACATGTCGCTTTGAATTCCCATATAGGTTCTTTAAAACACCTTCAAGTATCTTAATGGTGCGCTTTAGAATGTTACGCGAACGTTATCGACCTTCTTGAAAAACATTTTTGACATGTCGCTTAGATTTCCCATATAGGTTCTTTAAAACACCTTCAAGTATCTTAATGGTGCGTTTTGGAATGTTACGCGAACGTTATCGACCTTCTTGAAAGAAGTTCCATTAAAAGCGCTTAGAAGTTCCGTTATCGATAGTTTAACCTTTCAAAGGGCGATGGAAGTTCCTGAGTAACTTTCACGCGACAAGAGTCACCTGAAGTTCCCGTAATACATTTTTTCAGCCAAATGTGAACTTCGGAGTTCGGAGTTAAGTAAAAACGCGACTTTTGGTTGCTTGGGTTGCCTTAACACAATCAATGTGTTAAGGTCGAACAACAATTAAAATCCAAAGATGGACAACTATCCTGCATAAATTAAGGGCCTTAAAATTGTTAACATTACTTATAAAATTTGAACTAAAAAAAGGAAATTTTGCCTTCATTCCCTAGGCCCTCGCACTATTCCCCTTTAATTTCCTTCAAACTTTACCATTTGATAGGATTTCTGGCCTTTTGTCCTAAATTGGCTTACTCATGGAAAACGTTCCTATTTTTTAAAATATCAAAAATTAACCTCAAAGTACAACTATAAATTTACTAAGAAAAAAAGTTGAACTGTTACATAAATCCTTTGACTTCATCAGGTAGTGTGTTTTATACGAGCCTTCGAAAAAATAGATATTTCATGATTTTTAAAATAACATTTTTACTTATTTACATTTGAAATTTTCAAATACAAACCAAGTTTTCCTCAATTTGAAACTCAACATGTAAGTTTTTAAACGAAGAAAAAAATTTCAAAATATTTTAACTTTATTGAAGATTATGTAGAAAAAATTGGTGCTGATCAAATTTACCCCGGTGAACAATGTTACCCTGGATTACGGTACCCTAAAAATAGCCTCAAATAGTTTTTTTAAATTAAAAACATTGGAATAGGATTAGCTTAAAAATCATGATTATTTTTGCCTTTGATCATCGACTCGGAAAGATGTTTACCAAAAAATCAATTCGCAAATGTAAGTTAGTAAAACAGTTGAAAACAATCAGGCATTGGATCAGAATTTTTTTTATAAATTTTAATATTTTCACACGTTGATGAAATTTTTATATAAAATGTCATATTTTTTTATTCACTCGAATAAAAATTCTCCTCAGCCCACGGACACAGTTTTTTCAACATTCTGCTGCTGTATCGATTTCTTTTCATCAATCATAAAGTAGATTTGCAAGCTTCTAAGGAAGGATAGTTAGCAAAAAAAACCTGAGGGGTCCTTAAAGGATCGTGTCATCGTATCTCAGAAAGAAGGTCCTTCAGGGATGCAGATCCGATCGCAGCTTCTTTTGTGTGTCACCTTTGGGCTATTGGGAAGGTTTTTTATTCATTCCAAGGGGCTACGCAATTTCCATTCCCATTTTTTTTTTGGCTTCTTTGAGCATGGTAGTGTGGATAGTTTTGTAAACATTATGGTGCAGTTTTTTTCTTTCGTTTTAAAGCAACATGAGGGGACGATCGAAGATAGATTGATTTGCAAATCAGATTTGTGATTCGGGAGTTTCTCACGAACTGTGTGCTGTTTTTTATTCAGCTGCTGCTTTCTTACATGGTCCAGCTGGCGAGGACGGAAGATTAGGAATTAAATTATGGAAACGAGCAAAAGCCGTTAAATGGTCTTCGATAAATCGGTCACACCTGGACGTTGGCCGTGGGAAACTTTTTTTTAGCGTTTACGTAATCAACTACATCGTAATGTAAACACGCCTTGGAAAAAAAAATTAAAAACATTACGATGTATCCACCTTACTAGGTATTTCGGAAAAATGGGTAAAAGTATAGTTACTGATTTTTACAGTTATCTCAACAATTTTGGAAATCCACGAAATGTCAGGATAGACAAAACTCTTACAGAATTGGTAAAGAAATAAGGCCAGTAGGTACTTTGAGATCTTCCTATTGTAAATTTATAATAGTTCTTTCATTCCATAAGAAGCAACATCTTCGAAACTAATCAATCTTTCTTTGTCCTGACCAACCCCTTCCTGTGCCGGAGGAAAAAAAATCTCACGGAAGCGTGACCCTTTCTTGGGTCCATCCTCTAGATTAGTCTAAGATAGAAATGAAAAAAAAACGCGCCACCGTCCAGATTCACCCAACAGATGTTTTTTTCAACGATTTTTCTATGCGACTATCTTATAAATATAAAAAGTGTATCATCCCCTTTCCCAGCCCCGAGCAACCGTTTTTTTTATTCTTAGGGCTTGCAAACTACCCCTTGAGCGCTGGAATGGCGTAGCGTAAGTATAGAATAGAAGAGAAAAAAAACTATCCGAAAAGATTCCTCCATAAAACATATCTATCTTCGCACAAACACACAATCTCACGCCTTCCGGACCTATCCTCACAAGAAATGCCATCGGGAGCATCATGGATAGGACAGGACAGGGTAGTTGCCAATGCCCAGATACAACCGGTGGCCACGACGTCGAGGAAAAAACGGGATACACTCATTAAAAAACCATGTGAAATGCTCATCCTTTTGCCGCTCGAGGAGGGCAAACAGACACATAAAAGGACCCCTGCCAGAGTAATCAAACCCGAAAAAAAGAAGATCCAGATTCAGAACACAACAACAACAACATCACGAAAAAAGAAGGACGAAAGCGCATCATCCTGCAACTCGGAGGCCAAGAATAGAGGGAAGAAAAAAAACTGCATGTCCTGCTTGGCTGTGAGAAGAAGCGATTTTTCAATGAAAATTCTGATGCGCGCACATATGTCGGAATTATGACCCGGCCGAAGAGAAAAAAAACGAAACGCTTACCGTTAAATGGTTTTCCGCGACCGCCTTTCATCCCTTCTGCCGGTTGATGCAATATTGAACTATCATCAAGGACTCAGGCTTGCATCGCCTCGCCAATGTGCAACAGATTTTTTGATTAGTGAAGATGGTCCCTTTGAAAGAGCTGGTAGGGTAGGTGAGCCTTAACTTGGCATGCTCCTAATCTTGGCATGCCAAAATGCATTTTGGCGATTTTCATGTCAAACATACGCCTAAAAATGAAAAAAAATTAAACATTAAAGGAAACCGCATATGGCAACATTCTGCATAGCATTTGTTCACAATTGAATCCAAATGACTGCGTAATAATTTTTTTTCGCATGACAAATTGCAAATAAAATTTTGATCTTCGGAAAAAATCTAAAATGAACCTACCTTGCTAGTGCATCTGCCATCTTTAGATTTATTTAAAAAACACACTTCCTTATGGAAAAATCAGTAAAAATTACCGTTGGTTGCAGCAAAACATGGCAAAAAATATAAAATTATAACTTACTCCAAACAACGTACATTTTCTATCTAAAATTTAAGAAAATATAAACATATTTTTCGCCTAATCTTGGCATGCAATTCCACAGATAGAAGTATGCATGTATGTGTGAAAACGACATCAGCAGGCAGTTGGCAGCCGGCAGCCGTTCGTCGGCCGACGGTGCACAGTGGTCTGGAAATTGAAAAGCCGGTCTGAAAAAAAATGAATTATTGAAATAAATTAAAAATATGATAAATTTATTTTGGACTATAATCAATTTATTTATTTCTCAAGCCGACTCAAGCATATTTGGCATTTTAGTTGGAATTATAATGCTACAGTTTGAGCTGTTTCTTCTCATTAAAATTTACCTTTCAACAAATTAATTTACCGGATCCGAATCCCAATTGATATCTTGGATCTCAATGTTGAAGTAACTATATCCAAACCCAAAAAATTCCACATTTGGAAATGAGGTTTAACGTATTTTTTATTTAATTTCATTTGTATTGAAGATGAACATTTGCTGCATATGTGTCGCTTTGAAAGGAATTGTTATAAAGCTCAAATTATGACACTCCAAATATTCTGTTTATTTAAAAAAAAATAATTGCACTGCAATGTTGAAATACTACTAATTTTTATTGTTTGCAATTTCATGTGAAATCAAAAATAATATTTTGACCAAGTTTGTTTTTTATTATAGATCACTGTGCAACAGCAGGAGGTGATGACGTTTGTTCTCTGTAGGAAAGGAATATGCAAAAGAAGCGCTGCCGAGTTTGGGTGATGATTTTGCATGAGTGCGAGTGGGATGCAGCTTGAATTTCACCCAGCTTTTGAATTTGCTGTTCGCTTCCATTGCCTATAGTTTCCAAACGAATGAGTGAGATGCAATCCATTTCTACCAGACTGGCTGGAGTGAGCCAAAGTTTGTCTTGTTTTGCTATCCCGGTGTACGCAAACGATTGCTAGAAAATTCCTAAGGGCGACATTTTAAATATGTATGATTCAAAGAATCGTTCGCTGACTTAAGTTTTAGCTTTAGCTTGCTTCTTGCCTCGATCATAATGGCTTTTAAAATGTCGGGCTCCTTTGATGGGAGTGGAATAGGAAAAATATGAACCTTTACCATCTTATGTTAACCTGTTGACTTCAATGGAAACAGATCTATCATAATTGCATGTTAAAGATTTAGCAAACGATTTGTTTGCTTGATAAATGAACATTTTTATGTTAACCAATGCAATAGTTTGGAACTTATAATAGAAATTATAAACACACAAAAACTAAAATAAACAAGAAAAGCGTTTTCACGTAAGATTATAATTATACATGGAAATATCAGTTAAAAAAAAAGATTGACATTTCGTACATGCGACTTTTTGAAAACAATACAAAACATTGATGTGCTTCCTTGCGGGATATTTCAATGAGTTCGTGGGGGCTGTTGTTGTATTAGTGAGGCAAGTTTTTCCTAGAGACGGCCAATTTAAGGAACTCATAAAGGGCCAATATACGGCGCGGGGGCTACAATAAGGAGCATTTCAAACAAAAGTTTGATCAGGTTAATCTCAAATTATCAACCGCTTTCAAGCAAGGACAATTTTTTTAATGCATTTCAGGCTAGTAAGCAAGCATATTTGTCGAAGGACTTTTGAAGGTACACATTACAGGAAGACTACAATCATGGGAAATCTAGTCAACCATGCCTTAGGGGCCAATATTGGGTACATTTACCCTAGCTGGTTTTCTGCCCTCTATTCTCGATAAATCCTTCCTCTCTCTAGGATAGATAGATTTTTTTTTCGTTAGTATTGTTCTCCTTCTAAAGGACCCACAAATTCAATGGGTATTGGGTTACTTCCATCAACAGAATCTATCCGAAATTGCATCAAGAAAAGGATGTTCTCCATTAGCTTCGCTATTCTGGAGGTTTTTTTTTTCTCAATTTCAATTCTAAAAGTTTTTTGTCTGTTTGCTCTAATTCTACTGGACCCACATCAATGAAACCACAAGGATTCGTGGTTTTGTGTTTTGGGTTTTTGGACAATGGTGAATAACGGAATGTGGGAGTCTTAAAATTTAGAAAGCACCACATGGATCAACCTGCACCTTATTCAGTGATCTGATTGCAGTTCGACCAAATTTAGACGCATAACTAGAGTGTTTACCGTCTGGATCATGAATCTAAATTTTCGTAACACTTTACCATAAATTTGACATAAGCAACATTAAGTAAATTTTTTTTCTATCAAAAAACGTCCTGTATTTTTTTCCAAACGACCAATATTCAATATTAGGGGAAATAACCACCGAAAAATAAGCTTTATGATTGTTCAATCATCTTAATCTATAATAAACGCTTTGCAACATGATGTACTTAATTTTTACCATCATAATTTTTTGTATTATTCACTTTAATAAATTAAAAAAACGCGTCTTTACTTACACTTGTTGAGTCGGGGTGAACAGAGCACCATTGGCCGGGGCACGACGAGCATTTTCTACCGTAGAATCTAGAAGCGATTTCAACTCGATAGAGTCAACTGAATTATTGAGCTATAGCTTGGCTAGTTTACATCTGACGATTAAGCCTATTTGGAAAGGTGTCAGAGAGGTTATTAGAAGACTAGAGTTCATTTCATTTTTCATTTAATTCATGATCGATTATTTTGATTGTTGCACTATACGGCTAGTATCATCATCCAGAAAAATGAAGTGTGTGTGTGTGTGTGTGTGTGTGTGTGTGTGTGTGTGTGTGTGTGTGTGTGTGTGTGTGTGTGTGTGTGTGTGTGTGTGTGTGTGTGTGTGTGTGTGTGTGTGTGTGTGTGTGTGTGTGTGTGTGTGTGTGTGTGTGTGTGTGTGTGTGTGTGTGTGAATTGCTTGTACTATCCAAACAGGCATACAATATTTTGTTGTTGCTTTGTTTGATGGATCTACGATTCACCGTTTAGAGCAAAATGATAAATTATGAATGATAAATGAAAAAAAAATGCCCCAACCAGGAACTGAACTCGAGATCTCTGATTATTTTCCCGACACCTTACCAATAGGCCAAGTCTTCAGTTAAAAAAAAAAATTTCTAAAAGATATTGCTCGTGGAGGACCTGCGAACACTTTGAGAGTTCTAGCTTTGCTTTTTAGAGCTTTCAAGAATATCATGTAATGTTCTTGCCAAGGTTAAATACATCATAAACTATTGGTTATGCAAAGCAGTTTCTTGCTATATTTTTTTTCATTCTAGGAGAGAAGCGGGCTATATGCGCCTATTATACAAATTTGTGTGATTTAATCAAATATTCCATCGAATATGTGTACAAAAATTATATACACATGAGCAGATATGAGAGTAATTTTTATGATGAAATCTCCTTCTGTTTTCCTGAAATCGATTTTATTATAACTGTTGTCAAAAATGACGAACTTCGAACCGTGCGGGCAATATGCGCCTATTTATGTTTTAGGCAAAACTTCTGCGTTTTTGGCAATATTTCCGTATAGTTTCATTAGAAATGCTAGAAACTGATAACTTTCATACGACAAAGTTGAAGTTTTATAAAAATCTATTTCTTCCAATATTTTATAGAATAAATAAAAAGCTAAGGAGGCGGTTCATCTGTGAGAAAAACTTAATCAAATCTCTTTTGAAATCTTCAATTCTCTCTAACGGTGTTAATTAGAGCTTAATTTCGAAGTTTTAAGGATAAAAATCATATATTTATTCTATTTAACTTGTTATTTCAGAATAGAGGAATTTTAAAAACATGATATACAAAAAAAAACGATATTATTCCACTTTCCAATTATCTAGAAACTACCATAAAATATTAATTTTGTTTAACTTCTAAGGTTCATTTGAATAAGAAACAAAAACCAACAAACTTGTTGTTTTAAGCTTCTTTACGTATAATTTTTAAAAGTCAAAATATTACATCAAATGGTTGTACTCCATTTACCCGAAAACCATTGCCCAGAATGAAAAATCCCCAGAATTTCAATCGCCAGAATGATGCATTCCCCAGATTTTTTTCCCCAGACGAACCATTCCCCGGAAAATTTTTCGCCAGAATGTACCATTTCTCAGATTTTTTTTTATCAGAATTATCCATTTATAGATTTTTTTTCGCCAGAAGAACCATTTCCCAGAAAATTGAAAACATTTACCCTTACTAGAAATTATTTAAAAAAAACAATGAATTGTTTCAAAAAAAAGGGTTTCATAACCTTATTCTTTTGCGGCAAAGCCGCAACCAAATCCAAACCAAATCCGAGGTTCCATTCTGGGAAAAACATTTCTGGTAAATGGTGCATTCTGGGGAAATTTTTTCTGGGAAATGGTTCATTCTGGGGTTTGATTTCGGGTATTTGTCATTCTGGGGAAAAGTCATTCTGGGCAATAGTTTTCGGGTAAATGGGATACAATCACATGAAATGGTATCAAAAGCTTGTAGGAATTTTCAATTTTTTTTGAGCTGGTTTATTCATAAAGTTTTTCTTGCCCCATGTTCAAAGCGTATCACCCTCAAAAGGCATTGATTAGATATGTTGTCTTGCAGCCATTAGGCTACGATTGAATAGCTAACAAATTAGCAGTCAAAAACGCAATGGGGATTTTTGAAAGAACAATTTTGTTTACATATCCTCATGCCAAATTAAAACTCGTTGTGCTTATTTTAATAAAGGCAGTAAAACAACTTGAAAAAGTCGTGGGAATCTTAACTTTTATAGATTTACAAGCTTACAGCGATCTACTCAATATTGATGAAGATTTTCTACAATATCACTCATTCGCCCAGTCTACACCGGTTGGCGATTACAGTGGAGCCGTATCATTCCCATTATCATGTTGAGAAAGGTAGGATAAATGCGTCAATCAAGAAAATTAGCCAAGATTAGCCATTTATATTGTTTTACTTTTTTTCATTGAAACTTTAAATCTTCGCTCTTATTACAACCTTATGTACAGTGAAAATAAATGAGCTAAATACTGAACTGACAAAAAAAATCTTTATAAACAAAATATAACCACGAAATATGGACATATGGTATCCCTGATTATGTTTTTTGTGAAAGAGCTACTATCTAAATTTCGCCAAAATTTCAGCTTAAGCCAGTTTCAACCACTTCAACTAAATTATACACAAATATTTTAGGAGGAACTGAAATAATGATAAAACATAAATATTCGAATTTAGCCCACCCGGTTTCGGAAATCGACTGTGTTGCAGCGGCCTTAAGAATGCTGCCACTGGGATACTAGTCCATGCCGTACAAGACGACTTATCCAGTATTGCACAGATATCATATTTCTGTCTATTGGATAGGGGAGAGTGAGGATACTTGATCCCTGGGAATTCTTGATTCCTTCGCTATATCTCGAAACAGGAATGTCTTACAAATATTAAACGTTCTAGAAAAATGTGCCTAATAGAACAAAACAACAATGCCGTTATCTCAACAAATTTTAAAAAAAATATTTTTCGATTTATTGAACTTTGTTAGAAAAATTTAACAAAATGTGATTTGAAGATCTTTTTTTATCACTTTAGAATGTTTCTCTCATGAAAAAACTATAATAAAAATATTTATCCAATATGTCAATCGTTAGAATATAACTTGAACTTTATTTTGCCATAATTTCAAAGCAATTGGAAATTCTCAATTTATTTAAGAAGTAGTTTTCCAAAATGTATGTTTTGGGAATAATTGATCCCTGCAGTCTATAATGATATATTTTTCTTCTGAATGGATCGTGGTAATTAGTTATCATGAAATTACTTATTTTGACCAATAACTAATGTATCTTTTAAAAAGGACTCAAAATACTGTATTTATCTAAAAACTAGAAAATTGCGCCTTAAAGTATGCAATGACTTTAGGATAGTAGACAAACTTTTGAAATTCTATTTGTCTGATACTTACAAACTGTGAAATGAGAGCTAATATGGCAAACAATAGTTAACGGATCCTTTATTTTTGGATTTAACTAGATTTTTGCCTAGGGTCAGGACACCCTGCATTAAGGATCAAATCTCCTTTAGTACAGGATCAAGTCTCCTGTAACTTTAAAAATATCACAATTTTTTTAGTCTCACGAAAATGCTTCCAGTTTATCAACGAGTTCATGCATTGTTCTAACTTTTGGACCATATAAACTTGAAATTTCACGCTGTCAGAAATGAATCTTTTCTCATTTCACATTCTGATATTTTGTTATCATACGCTGCCATTTCGTGCAATTTCCTGTGCTTTCGTAAATATCGCTTAAAAGAAACATAATGGGCTTAAAATCGCTTCTCACGACCAGTTTAGAAGGATATCGCAAAGTAATAAAAATGGCTTGCTGTCATATCGGATTGCTCTGTATCAAAATTCACCTGCTTATGCTTTCTTCAAAGCTGCATTAGAAACTTCACTTTGAAGAAACTTCTAGTAGTTATCTGACCAGAGCACTAACTGGTCTGTAAAATAAAAACCAACTTTGTATGAGGTATGATTGTGAGGTATGATTCCGAGGTCGAAGATACTAATTACTAATTTTGTTTCCACTTATAGTGTGTAAATTTTTTTGTCTGACAATATGTCTGAATTTAAGTAATAATGTAATAAAGAGAAAATCATTTCAAATTTCATTTTAAAAAGCGTGAATGCTTTAAACCAGGCATGTCAAACTGGGGGTTCGCGGGCCGCATGCGGCCCGCGGCCTAGGTCAATGCGGCCCGCGTAGCCCCGTCTTAAATTGTCACAAAAAAACACCACTGATTTTTATGTAAAATATTACTTCAAAAAAACTATAGCTGAATGTACCGATTTAACTGATTTTGGCTGCGGTCCTCTACATCATAGGAAATTTTCAATGCGGCCCGCACACCTAAACTTTTTTTTTTTTTGTTTCGATTATAGTCGTTTTACCATCTTTATGGCATTCGCGACTTTATCAACGTTACAGTTGGCGGATCGTAATTGAAAAACTTATCCGGTACAACTGTGTTCGATATTTACTCTTGGGCTCGAACTCGCGGACATCGGCTCAGGAGACAACAGGCTTGCCAACTGAGCTATATCACAAGCCCTATACACACACCTAAACGAGTTTGACATGCCTGCTTTAAACCCCTTTGAGGATAGGGTAAATGCCAACTTTAATCAGATCTTCAATATGACCTTGCTGTACTTAGCATCCCAGTAAGAGCATTCTCTGATCATTGTTAAATCAAATCTCCTCAAATATTTTATGAAAAATTCTTTACAACATTTATGTAACTGTCTCTCATTCGCTTTGCAACATTTCTACACTATGCTTATCATGTTATAGTTGAATCGAAATTTAATAATTTAAAGTAACTTTAGTAACATTTTGTCATTTTTTACCCCATATGAGCTTGAATGCTTAAAATCCCTACATGGATAGGCTTTATGCCATATTTTGTAAAGAATCCCCATGTGGATAGGCTACATGCCATATTTTAAACATTGAATTAAGATTCTTATCCTTTTTATAGGTTTTCAGGTTTCTCAGGCTTATAATGAAATCTGAAAAAAGACTAGGCACAATTTTCCCGTTTGTTTGGATAAAGAGGATTTTTATAGTGGAATCGATTTCAATGCCTAATATTTGCAGATTATTAGGCAAAAAAACAATTGGACAAAAATCCATATTTTTTTAAGCGGTCTGTTTAACATTATTAACTTTACACTGTCTTGTGCGTTTACTAAAATTGTCAAATGCATCGAATAGTTATTTTTACAATTTTTTTCACATGTATTTCTAGGATTCCGTGAAGATAAAAGCTGTTTGATATGCGTGTGGCATTCGCTATAGCTAAGAGCAGCTTCAAACAAATAACGAACAACAAGAAAATGGCCCAATAAACCAAAAACTTTCATTTTGAAAGTCCCAGAATATATAATTTCATACAGTTGTTGATCCTGAATAAAAATACAAATATTCAGCCTTGAACGTAACAAAGATGCTGGATTGAGTTTTTGAAAAAAAAATTGCAGGAACTTGGTTAAAAATGATGATTTCAAAAGTAGCCTTAAATATTTTGTTTGATGAGGCCAATATTTGTCATAAATATGAATTTTTGTAATACAACATTTTTTGTAATCACATAAAATACAACCTATGTGAATTTTTCATCGAAAAAAAATGGTTCCAGAGGGATAATATTGCAATTTGTTCGAGAGCCTTATTTCAAATTATAATCTTGTATTTGGTTCAAGATAGTAAAAAACAGATTTTTGCTGAAAAACTTTAATCACTGACTTTTGAAAATTTGATTCAGTCACCAGAACAAACTTCATCGATTCCCCTCGGGCCCGAGGAAAATCATCCGACGTTCCAGTGAGGCATGTGCTAGCTGTGAAGGACTTGGACTACATGCTCAAAATATTCCTTTTATCTAAAAGCTATTGATCTTCGTCTGTAATTTGTTTTATTTTCATATTTCCATTTGTATCCTCTTTTTTCGTCTGAACATGTGTTAAGCTAAGCAAAGTACAAAATGAGTTTGTTTCCTTGAGGCCTAAAGGTATGAGCTGTTTCAATAAAGAATTAAAAAAAATGATTCATTTCTGTCGATAATTTAAATCTTTTAAATTTCCTCGTGAGTTTGGTTGGTTGAACTTATTTGATTTGAGCATAGATTTAATGAAGGCTTTCTTTAAATATATCAACTTACTAGCTGACCCAGCAAACTTTGTTGAGCCTTTGTATTCCCACAAAAATAATGTTCATGTAAGCAGAAGGTTTATCATTATTTATGTTCACGAGACTTGGTTGGTACCGTTAAATGAAGTAAATCGGGAAAGTTTTTTGACTGTTTTTTTATAATAGTACTGCCAAATAATATTAACTTAACAAAACTCGATCGAAGAAAAAAAGTAGTAATTATTTTCTACTATCAATTTTTAAACAAATATTTTTGTTGAATAGAGACAATGGCATATTAATCGATGAATATGTCATTTAAGCTTCCATCATATAAAATGTAGATAAGAGCGCCCACAGATATTTTATAGCATTTTAACTCATTGAGGTAGGGCTGCTTCAAATTTTTTGTATTAACCTTAATCGTCACCCAATTATATTCAAAAAATGTCCTCCAGGGGCAAAAATTAACGAAGAAGATTGATTTCCAGCGAAAGTTGAAAGCGATAATCTTCTAGGATAAATATACAAATAAATTTTCTTCTATTTAACAGTATTTTTATCAGTTACAGAGAATCCTAGACACTGATATATTCATTTTCTATTAACCCCAAGATAACTGCCCAAAGACTGTTTTGTTGAAATTTGTCGTCATGTCATGCATGTGCTCCCTATACTAAATTTGCAGACTTGTAACATAACTATTTGTAGTATTTCCAAACAACTCTTCTCACGGTATTAAATTTCGCGATTTTTTATGCTGCAAATATACCTATATATATATTTTTTTTATTTTTTTGTGCAATTTTCCATATTTCGTTTTTTTTGTAATCTATTATGCAAATGCAATTGATAATCTTCTCTGATTTTTTTTGATAATATTTTTCATTACAATTTTATTTTTATCATATTTATCAAAATATGAATGACTGAACAAAGAAAATAAGAACATTAATTATATTTATCAAATTTTTACTCACAGCAGCTTCAAATCAGGGGGTTATGGAAGATTTTACATTTTTATTTAGAGTTAAAAATCAGAACTGAATTCAAAAAATTCTTCGCAAATCTCAACAACTATTCATTCTCTTTGTATAGTATCTTGGAATATATTTTTCTCGAGTCTTAAATTTCCACAAATTTCCATGCTCATTGTGTTCGAAAATGTTATTGAATCTAATCTCTGTTTTTGATACTGAGAGTTGGATAAAATTATAAGTTATAGTTCTACCAAGTTATCTTTATTTATATCTTAAATTTTGTTTAGTTTTTAGGCATCTAAGCATTTTCTACCGTTTAATAATTTTCCAATCCAATTGATGAAATCCATTGATGGAATTGTCATTGAATCAAATTGATATGAATTTATTCCTAAACTAACTCTGTACATTTTCAACGTTTTAGGAAAATCCTGTAGAGAAATTCATATGGTTGTTTTATACTAATGAGCTTGAAATAAGACGTTTTTTTGGTGTTACCATAAAAATGGACAGAAAATTTTGTAATGGAATATCTCATTGTTATCTGGTTAGTTGTTTTGGATTTGTCAAAAATCCTATTACAGTCGTATTTTAGAACATTATTTTCCTTGAGTAAGATTGAGGCTAATATGGCCGGAAAATTTACGAAACAAAATAATGGGGTGAATTGAGATTTTCAAAAAACTTTCTCGCGCGCATCAGGGCCAGGAAACCCCGTGCTTTTTATATGAAATCTTACAATATCCAAACTTTCATTTCAAAATTTTTAATCAAAAATACTGGAAATATCGAGCAAACACATCAGCAGACTTCGAATCGTTTTTTAAGCATCCAGAAACCGTTCATGATCATTATGATGAAATTTGCACAATTTTTTTGGTTTAAATACGGAAAAATAATATAAAAAAATATATTGACCTAATAAGAAATTTTTGTTTGTATTTGCTTATAAAGTCCAAGAGATATCCGGACATTTTTTTCGAAATCCGGACAACCGGGCTGAATGGCTGGAGTAGACTTTCATTTTTTTTTCTATCAAACATCCGGGTAGGTCCGGGTAAAACCGGGCAATCAAGCATTGAGTTAATCAGCTTAAAAAATATTAAAGTTGCCTTGATTCTGATGCAAAAATCAATATTTTCGGAAATATGCTCCTTGCCGGCATATTGCATTTTTTCACCCCATACGGAAGCTAAACCACGTGAAGCGTACATTGGCTATGAAATGGGCGCCAAAACTTCCCACATGAAGATTGATAAGCATCAGTAAACCTTTATTGCTTTTGGCACCTTCCTGCTCTGAGTGATTTGTATGATCAAAAAATTTGAAAAATTGGGTGCCCTGACGTTTATTTGAAACGAATAAAAACTAGAAATCAGAAATCAAATTTTTCAAAAACATTTTTTAATTTATCTCTCCTTTGTGTTTTTTTTTCCGCGCGAAAACGAACACAACAAAAAAAAATTGCATGCAAATCACATTTATGCATCCATTTTTATATATAAGATTTATGCGTAAATCAAATAATCAAAATTTACTGGACACTTGAGTAAATTTAAAGTTCTTTTTTTTTGTTACTAAAGGCTTCATTATACAAATTTTACTTACAATTTTAAAGATTTATGGACATATTTTCCAAATTTATATCAATTTAATGTTAACGAAATGTATAACCAAATGAAAGTAAAATAATTTATTTTATTTTATTTATTCAGGTTTTGTTGGAGCAAAAATTCTTAGAAAAAAATCAGTCACTAAACACCCTAGCCCCCAGCCCCCCTCCCCCCCCCCCCCCCCAATGAGGCGGTTCTTCCTACGGCCCTGATGAGCACTATATTTTTCACTCTGTATTTCCTCTGAATTTTGAACTGTCTCGTCATGTAAAAAAAAGAACTTTATTTTTGGTTTTCAAAACTGTTAAAACATCTTCATTCGTTGTTAACAGTATTTTTTAACAAAATGAAATTAAGAGTCAATCCGCCGACCATGGTCTACAAAATAACTTGCCAGTCTTATAATCCAGAGGCCTACAAAGTACTCTTTCTGTGAATTGGTGGTTTGAGCATTTGTAAGATGCAAGTCATTATATCCTTGAAAGATGTCGCTTCGTTGTTAGGTAAGTAGAATTTAGATCTCTTCAAAGAAACCTGAAGTTTCACTAAGATTCTATGTGTATGTGTGTTCGTTAAAAAAAAGTTGTTTTTATTGGAGTTATTTACTTGGAAATAATTATCCTAATTATTTTGTTGGTCTTATGTGATTTGAATTAACCAGTAAAAATATAAACGAGATCTACATTATCGTTTCAAAAAAGTTTTTAACGAAAAAATACAACCGGGTCAAATGGATTATAAATAACTTTTAAAGATCCAATTAATTTCAAAAGCTATAGTTTTTCAATCGAACTATAAATTCAATCATGATATCTATGGGATCGTGCATCCCAGCTCCACGGCTTTTAATCCAGGCCACAGTCAGTTGAGACCGGTAAAGTTCTGCCCCGTCTGGCTCGGTTCTTTAACAGCTTTAATCTGCAGCTCGAAGAGTGTAGGTGTAAGTCTCACTCACGAGACATTCGCCGGTAATTGTTCCGTAACGTAACGACGATGACGCTGCTGGGAGGAGGGCGAATGTCTGCCCCAAACAGATTGGCCAATCCAAGGTATGAATGGATCTTCCCCCACGACGAGTTCACATGAGCGCTCCTAAATATACCTTCGAGATGGGCGAGTGAAGTGAAGTCGAGTTCCAGTGCCAGTCGCACGTTCAAATCTTTCGCCTGGCTCAGAAAGCTGATCCCTTCTCCAAACCGACGTAGACATCTTCGGAAGGTTTAGATGTTTGTCCGTTCACTGAAACCGAAAACTGAACTATCCTCATCTCGCTTGGTGATTGTTATTTTGTTTAGAAAAAACGCTCTGTGTGACCCATAACTTCACTTCAGATGAGGCAAAATCATACACGTATAAATATTGAATTTGCACGACTTTGCTCTGCCAAAGATTCATTTCGCGGGGCTTAAATTGTATTGAGTGGTCCATTTGCCGTTTGAAGGGATGCTGCACTTTCAAAATGTGGTGTTGAATAAGCTCTCGCTAGAAACAAAAAGTGTTGCGATATGTTTTTCCCATTTGCGGGCATTCGGTTTATTTGTTTTGTTTCGCTGCAGCTATTAATTTTCTGTCCAGTCCAATTAGGAAGCGTAACGTATGTTACCTGACTCCCAAGGGCTTAAAACTTGAGCTAATATTGGTTTTGTCTGGATGTTGACAAAAATCAATAGTTTAATTAAAACAATAAACACGTTAACGTTAATTTTCATGAGGGGTTTTCTCAAAAGAGAATTCAAATCACTGATTCAAACACTTTGACGGACAAGTTATCTGCCAAACTTGTTATTTAAAAGCATGGCATGGCTGGTCATCTTCGTTTTCAACTATAAAACGTTTGAAAAATCTTACCGATTTTTTTCGAATATATGTTTAAGGTACTTTAATTCATGTCATGATTATTTGTTAGTTCAACCTAATTGAAATTATATCTCGCCTAGCCAGTTAAATGTGTGAACGTAGGGTACATACGTTCAGGACCTACTGCCAGCACCGATCTCAAAGCGTTTTCCCGCCTTCATATTCAATTATCGCGGCGGTGATTCGAATTTGTTGAGTAAATTTAGGCCAAACATGCATGCATGTGAACAGCAACAAACGAGAACGGTATAGGGGCAGTTTTGTATGCTCACTGTTCACTCATAGAGAGGGAGATCTCATGAGACTAAAAGTCAACTAGCTCTACTGAATCAACCAAGTGGGCTTACAACACATATTAGAGTCAACTAGCTTAGATAATTGGCTGTGTAGCCTATAGGTTTAGGATTCATATGCTTCAATCCAACAGCATCTGATGTTAATATTAGATATTGAAAAAAAGTTTACGTTATATAAAGTGTCAAAATTCTATTATTTCATTCTAGTGGATAAGTTGTAGCTTTAATTTTATAAGAATTTGTATTTAAATTTGACTGCGTTAAGCAGAATCCATCTCCTATCAAGAAAACTGCAGTCCAACACTGCTCAGAAAAACACATCTCAAAGCACAATTGATTGCGAGATATTAAGCGCTTTTTGCAATTTTTGGTTTATCACATAAGAAATATCTTTCGAACGAACAGCATCAAACCGGTCATCAGCAGCTGAAGAATAAAAGTATTTTATAAATGAATTCGCGTGGAATACAGTTCTGTTTTTCCTAAAATTTGTAAAATAATAAACCGTTGTTATCAGTAAAGTTAACGTGTCGTGTGTCGGTGTTTTACCCGAAAGATTTGCCCGTGATACACAGCAAAAATTATTTCCTGTTAAATTACGCAAATGTCCTGTAACAAAAAGGAGCAGGACATTCACCGTAATTTTACAGGTCGAAAACATGATTAAGTGACATTTAATTTTTAGTGTACAACTTTTTTACAGGACATTTGCTGTAATAATGAATCTTCGTTAACTTTCAAGGAAAACAATTTAAAATTACAGGTTTTGTTAAGTACAGGTGATTTATTTTAAAGGTTGCAGTTTTCAATGACACGTAAAGCTTAGTTCTTTTAGAAATGGGACACTTTCATTTGCTAACAGCTCGTTAACTAGTTATTGGATATTAAAAATTTTGACAGCATTTTGTTGCCTGTAAAAAGTACTATTCGACCTATTTTTTTCAAAATTTAAAATTTACACGTTTTTGAGATATGTACGATGCAAGAGAAAAAGAAAAAAATAATTTTGCACAGTTTCCATTAAAATTCGTCATTATCAAATTGATAGCTGACAAAACCGTTTATTATTCAAAGAATTACTGAGTTTTTGTGGCGGATAAGTATGCAAACACTGTCAATAATGTCCACAAAGCTCAAATCAAGCATTGGAGTGAAGCACATGATCGGCAAAAACGGTTAAGGGTCATCAAGGAAGTCAAGTCTCACACCAGCCTTTTTAATTTTCAATAAACGAAAAACTAAGGGTAGATCGCTGAAATGTCCAAAACAATTTTCTCCGATAAGCTGAAAGTGTTGCCTAGTGATGACTCATTGAAACCCAACCTCAAACAACCATTTTTGATAGTTCCAAAGCTCTTAAGCTGTTAAACCGGTACCAAAAAAAACGATAAAAAATGTGATCAAAAATAATCAAATTTGTTCATTTCGAAACAA
The DNA here is from genome assembly GCF_029784155.1 of Uranotaenia lowii. Taxonomy (NCBI): domain Eukaryota; kingdom Metazoa; phylum Arthropoda; class Insecta; order Diptera; family Culicidae; genus Uranotaenia; species Uranotaenia lowii. The sequence goes on along the minus strand of NC_073693.1, from coordinate 261,698,281 downwards.
CTGTATATTCACTGAAATGCTTCCAGTTTCTTATAAAAGAGAAGTATTGGACCGAAAAGTATCAGAAATTGAAGAAGGAAGGTGAAGCCACCTAAAATATAGATTTTACGCAGTATAAGTGTGAGAAACTGATCAATACCATGACTGAGAAAAGTGTGCGCCGGCCAATAGGAGATACCAAGAATAAAGTAGAAATTTCTTTAAAAAAAAACAGTAAATAGTTTTTTTCAAATTTTTTCATGAAAGATCATAACATTACCTTCATTTTCTTCATAGAAACTATTTCGTTCAAACGAATAGTTTTTGAGATACAGGCATTCGTAACTGTCCCATTTCTAAAAGAACTAAGCTTTAATAGTAAAAAAATTTCTGTGTACGATTCCCTAACATTACACTAGTCATCGAAAAGTTCAGGTAAAATTGTCGAGTAACTACTAGTAAAATTATTACGATCAACTTGACAGGCGCTATCCACTTTTTGCTACTCGCTTCTCAACACTTGCTTCTCGCTATTTGCTACAGACTATTTGCTAGTTGCTACTCGCTATTGACTACTCGCTTCCTGTATTTTCCTACTTGCAATTTCGCTACTTGTCATTGATTACTCATTACTCACTTCTCGCTTCTTGCTAGTCAGTACTCGCTACTCGCTAATGGTTAGTCGCTACTGCTACTCGCTACTTGCTACTCGTTACTCACGTCTTGCTGCATGCTACTTGCTACACGCTACTTCCCAAGTAACCAAAAGTTGCAAAGTTACTTAAGGGGGGAGGGGTGGGGGGTGTTTAAGGTCTAACGGGTAAAAAAACACCATTTTCACGATTTTTTCTAGAGCTATCGTTCAAACAAATGTATTCGAATTTTTTGCATTATACAAAGCATTGTTAAAAGAACATTTAGTAATTTTTTCGTAGAAAAATATTGAAAATGAGCCGGTGACGGAGCACTTTCGAGGATGCCTTTTAGAAAACAGGATTTGCGGTGGACACTGTATCTCAGCACAGAATCATCTGAAGTCAAAAAATCAGAGCAAAATATTTTTAATAGATGTTTTTCTGGACCCCAACGTTTTTATTTAACTTTACTTTTATGAAATTTTATGAAATTTTTGTGGCTGTTTGAAGTAAAAACTACGATTTTTCACGAAAAAATCCGCCCTTTTTATCTGTAAAATCTCCCCAAAGTAAAAAAAAGGAAAAACGTTGGGGTCTGATATTTTATATTTAGAAAATATATTCCAAATTTGAAAAGAATCGGATAAGTAGTTTTCAAATGACGATGTCCACGGACTTTAAAAATGTGCTTTCGAGAAAAACGCGTTTGAAGTTTCTGCTTTTGCTTTCTTGCAGGATTAGATAGGAGGAGATAAAGGCCTACAATTTCTACAGTTTTGATTGCTTCAATTGACCTGAAAATTTTACACAACATTCTTGGAATGTTTTACAATAAGAAAATATAAAAATAAAAAAATCGATTTTTTGGAAGTGTTAGACCCTAATTTTTCTTTATTCCAACGGCATTTGGATTTCAATTTAAAAGCATTTGTTCTTGAATTCTATTTCTTGTTCCTAAAAAATTCTAGTATTCTATATTGATTTTCGTCCTATTGGAAATAAAAAGAAATCAATTATGGTTTAAAACATTTTATTTTTCTGTAAGTTCATGTTCACATAATCGATTTTCTCCAGGATTAGAACAAAATGAACACATGATTTTTTTTTCATAGCGCACATAATTCGAATTTATGACAAAAATGCTTCTCTTGTTAAGAAAAATATATATAGCTAAATAATGCAAACAATAAAAAAAAATTGAAATTATTTTCATACATTGCATGGAAAGTACTTACTGAAAGATGTTTGTTGGCGGACAGTTCCATTCGAACAGCTCATGAAGGGTTTCGGCGCCAGAAGTCTCCTTGGAGCGGGTCCGAAGCGATTAGTTGGATGAATGACTGCCCCGAAAAAGTTAGTTAGGTTGACGGTTTATTTGAAATCAAATTGATTTTGAAAGACCTACCTAGGAGTCCACCATCGTTTGTCCGCTTAAAGCTCTCGAGACTTTCCTACGCCGTATCTCGTGATTTCGATGCTGTCTGGCTATTGCGCGGCAGTAAGATTTCGCAAAAAATAAGGACTGATTGTCGGAAAAGCTTCTCGTCAACCCGTTCACCAAACAGAAGCTTATGAAGACGTGTCGACAGTTTGACGAAAAAATACTTTGATTCAAAAGAAAATTCATCTAAATCAATGAATTTCCACATTGATTCAGAGTCAAAAAAAATTTTTTTTGAATTCAAATTAAATATTTTAATCCAAAAATTTTAACATTGGTTTATTGGAAAAAAAATTCAGTTCAATATAAAATTTTCTTGAATCAAGGAAATTGGATTTGTTTTCAATGTACACAATGTTTTTGAATCAAAGATGTATTTTTTTCTCAATGGTACTACTTTTCGCTGCGTGTGTTCATCTATATTCTAATTGATAACAATAAACATGATAATTGTTCAACAAAAAAGTTTCAGTTTTTTTTAAATAAATGGAGATTTGATCAAAAATTTGTGGAAGAAAAAAACATTGGAATTAAAAGGCATGATATATTGTTGAATTATCAAATCAGTAATAAAATGTTAAAATTTTGCTCCAGAATAAATAACAGAACTGTGAACAAAGAAACAACAAATGCAATTCACAAATAAATAAATTATTTTTTTTTAATTAATAGATTAATCAAAGCTTAATGGCCAGTTTCATAACAATATTCTAATTTTGTTATAAAATTTAATCCATATCTATCAAATCAAATCACATGTCTTTCGTGGTATTCAGATTCTTTCATTTTTTTTCTTTTTTTTTGTAGTTGTTACAGCTGAAGCAATAATGGCCCCTACAGCATATAGATTAATTTTGCAACCGGATGGCTTCGCTGTAAGCTTCCTCAACAAGAAGCAATTAGATCTTTAATATCAACCGAGCTCCAAACTTTATGTTTCTGCTGAGAATTTAAAAAAACAATGCAGCATTTCCGATGGTTTCCAGACCTATTTTGAAGAACTGCGCTTAATGGTTAATGAAGTTGCGTGTTTGGTTCTCACTTCGATAATTCAGGTTCATATCTTCAAGCGTGCAAAATTAAGGTCCTAAATTAAGGTTGCCAGAGTTTTTAACACGTATCCGGACCGGACAAACCGCGAAATTTTTATATAAAAACCTGGCAAAGTCTGGGCATTCGATTTAAAATTGATGAACATAAATTCAGGCAATATCCCGGCAAATTTTCTCAAAACTCAGAAATTCCTCAACAAAAATCAAGAAAAAAAATGAAAAAAAAAGTTTTTCATCAAAACTCATCGATAGATATACAACCGTGTTATAGGCTTCCAAAAAACTTTTCATGATTATTTTCACAAAATTCAGAAAATGTCGTATTGGAGGTGTTTGTTGATTTTTTTGTTTAATTTGCCAAATAAAGTGAATAAATCCGGTCAAAATCCGGGCTATTTTCAACGGAATCCGGGCAACCGAACCGAGCCGGACTGTTTTCAAATTTAGTATTAAATATTCGGGCAAACCCGGATAAAACCGGGCAATCTGGCTATCTTATCTGTATTAATTTCATTCTTAGTTAAAATAACTTTAAAATTAAAATAGATTAGTATCAAATTTAAAAGTTGAATAAAATTGATTCTTTTTTTCATAAATCCTTTCAATTCAAGGATTGCTACTCGCTACTTGCTACTCGCTACTGTTACTCGCTACTCACAACTCACTACTCTCTACACACTACTCGCTTCTCGCTACTCGCTATTGGCTACTCGCTACTCGCTTCTCGCTACTCGCTTCTCGCTACTCGCTTCTCGCTACTCGCTTCTCGCTATTCGCTTCCCGCTACTCGCTATTGACTAGTCGATACTCGCTACTCTTAACTCCTTATTTGCTACTCGCTTCTTGCCACTCGTTACTTGCTACTCGTTACTCGCTGCTTGCTGCTCGCTACTTGCTACTGTTACTCGCTTCTCGCTACTTTCTTCTCGGTGCTCGCTACTCGCTTCTTGCTTCTTGCTACTCAACACTCGATACTCGCTATTCGCTTTTTGCTACTTACTACAAGCTACTCTGCTCTTGCTACTTGCCACTCGCTTCTTGCTACAAGCTACTCTACTCTTGCCACTCGCTTCTTGCCACTTGTTAGTCGCTGCTCGCTGCTCATTACTCGCTACTGTTTCTCGCTACTGCTACTCGCTACTCGCTACTCGCTACTCGCTTCTCGCTACTCGCTACTCACTACTCGCTACTCGCTACTCGCTACTCGCAACTCACTACTAGCTACTCACTACTCGCTTCTTGCTACACGTTACTCTGAATTTGTAACTCGCTTCTTGCCACTTGCTACCGCTATTTGCTACTCGCTAGTAGTGCAAGTAGCAAAGAAAGGTTAGCGAGTTGCAAGTAGCAAGATACAAAATTACAAGTTGCGAACATCGAGTAGCAAGTTTCAAGTTGCAAGTTTTTCACATGAGATTGTTTTGCACGGTTTTCCTTTCACGGTTGAGTTGCAGTCAGCATGGTTTTTTTACACGGTTTTCGCGAATCATTACGGTATTAGAGAGGAAATATTGTGTATGCTAAAGTGTTAGATCTATTGTTTGATCCTCTTGTGGCTGTCAAAACTTGAGTTTTGTTTCCCGGAATTCTATATTCACAAAAAAAAAATTAATGGGAAATCGATTAAATGGGAATTCAATGGAAATCAATAATAATAATGTCCTGGAAGCGATTGCTTATTTCCTATTTTTCTTAAATAGGTTTTGCTTATCATTTCTTTGCATATTACGAAAAAAAAATTTTGTACCGAACATATTCTTGAATTTTGGCCGAAAACAGTCGAAAAACGATCTCGAAAAGATGGTCAATGATCATACAGAGATATTTATAGCATTTGTCTTATTCGTCCTAGTTCATTTGTTATTATAGGACACGAACGTAAGGTTGTTCAAGTCAAGTAAGAATTTGGAACCAAATTTCCCTAAGAATATTCATAGGGAGCAATAGTTTAGTATAAGTAATTTAAAATGAGTTTTTAAGATGGAAAATTCTTCCGAACACACAGTTAATCATCAATTTCATTTCAAAAATATTTTTCGTTGCTTATAAATTTTAGTTTTGGAATAACTGACTTTTTGCTTCCATGTGTTTTTTCAATGCCTTTGGGTAACCAAGCATCAGTATAAAATTTGAGATGATTTGGTTGATTCCTGAATAAGCGCAACGCCTTTCAATTCTGTATGGAAATTTAAATGGTAGATGAAATTTTTGCATCCATTCAGAAAATTCAAATAAGCTTGAAATTAAGTTCGTCTTTAATAAATTGTTTTGCCTTTTTTAAAGCTTAGTTTTATGCTAACATGACAAGAAGCAAAGTAATTCATGAAAAAAGTTATAACCACTTAAAAATGCAAAATCTGAATCTATCGAAGATTTTTCAAAATTGGTAGTCTTCGCTTTCTAGGGCTTTCAATAAATTCATAAAATGTGTTGCAGAGGTTATATAAATTAATAAACTTATTTGCTATGTGAAGCAGTTTTTTTGTGATTTTTTTATATCCTTATTTTACTAATAATCAGTCGAAAACACTGAAATTAAAAAAAAAAAACATTTGATAAATTTAATGCTTTGTATTTGATATCTTTGACATCGAATATTTTTTCGAGGGTAGATGATAGGTATGTGGTTTGTTTACATAAAATGTACTTCAAGAATCAAAGAATATTAATCATACAAAGTAATATTTTTCTGATTTTTTTAAATCTCTGGTGATTTTCGAATGCAAAATTTTGTTTCCCCAGAAAAAATAAAAACTCGTTGCGCTTATTCAGGACTCAATGATTCGCTTCAAAAAAATGTATTGGTTTTTTGGTTATTTAAACAACCAAAAAAGCCGTGGAAGGTACAAAAATATAAAAAAAAATTGAAATTTTCATACAAAACTTGCAGCGTTTATGAAAGTACAGTCAATGAAAAAGTAGAATAAATTATTGACCAGCATTAATCGAATAGCCATCATTAAAAAAAAGTTCTCTATCACAACATTAAAGCCGAAGGGATAAAAAACGATAGGGGTAAATTTCCTGCGCATCGCAACCGTCAGAAGATTTTCCATCTAATTATAACCCATCTGAGTTTAAAGTTTCCTGCTTATGCATACGCTTGGTACAAGAGTCAATCGTTAAAAAGTCCTACCCAATCTGTGCTTATAATTTCACAAGCCCGAGCATTATTGCAGGACAGCAGGAAAAAAATATGACTACTCACCAATAGCCATTTTTTATGCTTCCCTCAGGTCTTCCTCACCCAAGCGTTTTTTTTTTATTTTCATAAGTTTTCATCCCAGGATATGGGAAATGTCACCTCCCGAAAGTGCGGTGGTCCATTCCCGGAGAGTATGGTTTCCCATCACCGAGATGCAACCACGCAGCAGCATCTGCATCTGCTTTACATAATGAATCATTCGGTAAACCGGAGGCAGGAAATGGAAAAAGTGCGTCGACCCCTGAGCCAAATGAACGGCCAACGAATTTTGCTGAGGGTCCTGCCAAATATTAGTCCCTAAGGTTTTTTTTTCCTATCCTGGTTTAACCGATACGGTCGTTTCTGGGCTGTGCTAAATTTAAATTAAAAAAAGTTATAAACGCTATCTCATCCGTTCTGACGGTGGTGCAGTTTTGCATGCGGAAATAAAGGAAGGGGTAAAAAAGGATACATTTCGATGGATTCGATATGCTTGAGAAATCGATCATTCGGACAGGATGATCCGTTATTGGAAAGAGTTATGTTATACAATTTTTCAACTCAAAAATGATTTTATCGAAGTCATGATCAACGACAGTATTCGGTATTCCAAACGAAAATTTTTTACTTCTATTGGACAATCATTATTATATCATACTTAGTCTCGAATTTTCAAATCACTTCTACACATTTTGCATTGAAATTCGAATGTTTTGATCGATTCTTATCCTTGAGAAAGTCCTGTTCGGCAAAATCAAAGACTCTAAATAACCAACCTGTGTAAACATTGTACAATGGCGGTAGGTCCCAAGACTAGTTTCGCACAAACAATTTCAGATTTTATTTTCAAAAGCTCTTCGGTGCTTCATGCGTGTCAAAAGTATACATTAAGCATTAAAACCAGTAGTGTGTTTTTCCATTTTTTTAAAACACTCTTTCTACGTTCCTTTGTTCCTTCTTTCCGGAACTACAGTTGAAGCGATGCGTTCTTAGCAAAAAAAAGGAGAGAAAAACACATAAGTTGGAAAAAATAACATACCGAAAGAGGCCTGTTTCAGATGAGAAAGAAAATTGTGCGAAAGATTATGGCGAGCCTAAGGATTAAACGAAGGAGTATAAATCAATAAAAATTGCATTGCATTTTCAGCAACCGAGCATGGTTAATAGGATTGATTAAAGTTTTTGGAATAGCATGTGGAGAGAAATTAAAAATCTTTCAATTTCATTGATCATCATTGTTCGTGTTTCTTGCTTCAAATGCATTGCATCGAGGTGTACACTAGGGTGGTAATAGATTTATAAGGAAATTTTACCTTCGAGTTATGATAACCGATCATAAACATGTTGTCGAATGGTCCGAAAAACTATCATGTGGAAAATTTCGGGGGAATGATTGTTATTTAGTTTTACCTGTTGACAAAAAATTAAATCGATGAATCCATAAAAAGGATCGTAAATACCTGGTGAAAAACGGCAATCTGAGAAAACGAATGGAGAGGGAGGAGAGCTAATGCAAATGAATCTTCAATATTTGCTGTACTCTGCTCCTCCTCTACCTTTTGCATTTCATGCATTCCAAAATAAGAGTTTTTTTCTGAAATAAAGAGGAGAAAATGGACATTTTTAACACTTTAATGCAAGACTTTTTTTAAATGAGAATAGCAGTTATTGATTCAGTGAAATAATCACATTTCAATTCAAATAACACGACTGAACGGGTTCGACGTCGTTATTTTGAGTATAATAAAAGTAAGATGGCCCATCGAAGTTTAAAAAAAAAATTTTTGGAAATTCTTAATTCAATTTAAAACGATTTTGCGAATTTCTTCCAAACCTTGTCAATTGGGTGCAGGAAGGTGTTTGTGATTGAATGAGGTTAAAAAATTTGATAGAATTAGCAAATCTGAAGTAATAACAGCGATTTTCCAAAAACTTCTTTTTCTAAAAAAAAAATATTATTTTAATTTTTACAATTTTCCCACACAATTTTGTTTCATATCACACATTAATATTGGAATATCGTAATAAAAATACCATGGGCTATTTTCTTTTAATCTACAGAACTTTTTTTTGGCAACGCATGGAGCGCCGATGTGGTCTAGTGGATAGGCTGCCGCGAGTCTGGTATTGGTACGCCAGGCGTACTGGGTTCGATTCCCGGTATCGGCAAGAAAAACTTTTGGGTTCGAATCCCATAAGCGGGCCGACAGGTAAGATGTGTTTCATTATATAACTGACTATATAATTGGAATGTTCAATCAGTTGCCAGCTGGCCAGGTATATACACGGATGCCGGAATATCTGTAAGTAAACTAGCCCACCTGATTGATTCGTTCTTCCAAAATATACCTACATCAACACACGCAATACATTCACCACATAACAGTTCATACGAAGCCATGGGGTCCGGGTATGGTGGCGCGCTGCATTGGAGATTTGTCGAACCTAATAATCTAAGGAATGCATGTGAACCCATACTTTGGCAGAAACTGCGGTGAATCTGTGCACCCATGGTGGATTACCAACATACATACATACAGAACTTTTTTTGGCAATGCATCACCTAAAATATCCACGCGTTTCGCAATTTGGATTCAAATTAGTGTTTAAGTGATAACATTCGATATCCCTCGAAACAACTAAAACATCCATTTATAAACAGTCTACGTATCTCTAGTGTGATACCTACCTACCTAGTAGTACCTATGTGATTATTAAAAAATTATTAATTTGTAAATTTGTAACATTTTTTCCTGAAAAGGTGAAAAACCATACATTTAGGAAAAGTGTTTGGCAAAATTTTAATGAATTCCAAACTGATTGTAAAATTCGAATATTCTTTTATTATCTGAAGCTTTGTGCGGAATGATGAAATTCGAAAATATTTTATTATTTTAATCAATTCTGGTTTCGATTTTTCATTTTCCAAATATAAATTTAATTATAAAATAAGATTTCAAATATTTGATTCCGAGGTTTGAAGTTTTTGGATCATATTTTCATTAATAATTTCTTTAATTTAAAATTCTTATCCTAGTTTTTTGTATTCTATTTGAACTAAAACGAAGATGTGTAGTAACAAATTTGTAGCAAATAATTTCATAAAATAGTGAAAAAGCTTGATTTATTATGTTCACATCATTTTGAATTTTTCGTATATTTTTTTAAATTTAATATAAAAAAATGAAATTCAAGGTAAGTTTCTTATAGGTCATACTATTTTAAATAAAAAGTCCAAATCAGTTGCGATTTGAATAACCAAAGTTTCATTTTCAGAATGAATTTTCTACTTAAAATTTATACCTGGCTGGAAACTTTTGAGAAAAATGCAAACATAAGCACATTTTAGCTGCTTATGTTTTAAAATCAGATTTTGTCTACCACCTCTAGTTTTAGGGATATTGAAGTTTAAGAATCAATCAGTTTAGGGTGAAATTAATCATTGATAACTGATGAAGAAACTAGCCTCCACGAAAAACTAAAAAATAGTTTGAAACTATTAAGTTTACTTTATGTATGTTGTATGTACATATGTTGGTAATCCACCATGGGTGCACGGATTCACCGCAGTTTCTGCCAAAGTATGGGTTCACATACATTCCTTAGATTATTACGTTCGACAAATCTCCAATGCAGCGCGCCACCATACCCGGACCCCATGGCTTCGTATGAACTGTTATGTGGTGAATGTATTGCGTGTGTTGATGTAAGTATATTTTGAAAGAACGAATCAATCAGGTGGGCTAGTTTACTTACAGGTATTCCGGCATCCGTGTATGTATATACCTGGCCAGCTGGCAACTGATTGAACATTCCAATTATATAGTCAGTTATATAATGAAACACATCTTACCTGTCGGCCCGCTTATGGGATTCGAACCCAAAAGTTTTTCTTGCCGATACCGGGAATCGAACCCAGTACGCCTGGCGTACCAATACCAGACTCGCGCCAGCCTATCCACTAGACCACATCGGCGCTCTGAAACTATTAAGTTTACTTTATTGTGGAAAATTCTTAAAAAAAAAGACTTTGTGGAATGTATTTTACTATTTTCGAAAATTTAGTGGATATTATATAAACTATTTCTGATATCAAAAAAGGAAATTTTGTTCAGTAAATTTGAATCTATTTTTGAACTTTGTTAAAGACTGCAAAACGTTTTGACTTTGGGTTAAAAGATATACAAAATTCATTTTGGTTCGAATTAAAAAAAAAACAAAAAGAAAACCTTTAAAAATTTTCACCTAGAATTCGAATTTGTTCATGGTTTCGGAAAAATGGACCATTAAGTTAAAGCTTTTGTTTCCGTTATTTTTGTTACATTTTTTAACAATAAAGTGCACAAAGCTGATAGAAAAAAAATAACTAAAATTTTGAATTCAGCGAATAAATTAAAATATACACTGCTGGCCAATAGTTCAGGATCACCATTTCAAAAACATGAAAATTTTTATCGAGCCATTTATGCCATTCTTTTGCAATTAACCTTCCAAGGCTGTTCGCAAAATATCGGAGTATGTTTCGGAGAAATTTGACTTGAAGATTGTTCTTATTCCCGTGGCCGCAAATGATGACCGATTTTGATGATATTAGGGTCATTTTGAAAGGCAATTTATTCTAGTTTGTTAATATTTCAAAATAAAGTAAATTGGTTCTACCAGGTTGTTTGTAGTAGGTTCCGAATGAAAAAAGTCCTGACAGCCGTGTAATATTTGAGTGCGTCTTTGATTTTTGGAATTGTCAAGAATACATCTATCTGACGATGTATAATCATCAGAGGGTCCGATGAACATTTAGACCTCTTTCTCGGATTTCCCGGTAGAAAAAAAAATCTTATTCATCCAATTTTGTCTTTGCTTCGCTGTATTTCATATCTCATATCTCATACATTTTCGCAACTCAAATTTTAGTTTTTTTCGTTAATTTGATTATCTTTTTCATAGAATGTGCTTGGTCTCTAAAAAATCTCAGTTCTTCAGAATATTGGCATGATGATTACGATGTTTTAATTCTGCGCTTCGGGTCATATTGACTCGAACGGCTTTGGAGGGTTAAAATTAATAAAATAGCTACTTAAGTTATCATCCAGAAGTTTGGGATCACCCCGCAGTATGGTGTAACGGCCAAAAGTTTGGGATCAGTCTTCTAAAACACGCATTTTTTTTTATGCAGGTATGCAGGTACTGCAATTTTTTTATCCATGGTATAATTATTATATGTAATGGATTTAAAACGAAATAAAAAAAGATCGGATTGAAAATTTAAAAAGTAACATTAAAATTTCTTAATGTAAATCATTTGAATTTCAATTTATTTTTATGATGGTAAGGAAAGTATTCAAAAAAAAATGCAATACTGTGATTCGTAAATAAATTTTTTTTATTTAATTTTTGACATTACGGCGAGTTATGAAATTGTAGGTAGAATGTTTAGACAGAAAATTAAAGTATTTTAGGTGGAAAGATCAAAGCTAGAGTGCACGTAAATAACTTTTGAATGCATGGACGGATATTGATGAAATTTTCAGTGAAGCTACTTTGTAAAGAAATGTATACGTACACACAATTTAAATACAATCTGTTAAGTGGTTTTTAAGATAGCATCCAATACTTAAGTTAATTGACAATTTTTTTTTTGGGCAGGATCGAAAAAAATCCAGAAAAGTCCCAGTGAGAGACTTCAAAACAGCTGAAAATCAACTATTCGACCAAAGTTCACATGATAAATTGTTTAAGAAATCCAATAGGGCCCATTACTGCTCTAAAATTTGAATAAAAGTGAAAATTGTTTATTCCATGAAGTCTAGAGGAATGTGAGAGGTTTCAAGAAGTGATAAAAAAGGCAATTTTTTCTGACTGCTTCGTCAAGCTGACTTATAAATAGGTTAGACTTCATTTCTACAAAGTAGAAAAGCTGCCCACAGGTAAATTCAACAAAATACAGTGGTTTAATCGTGCGCAAAATATTTGGTCTGCTTGTGGAGAGATATTTGGAAAAATTTCGTAATGGACAGCAAATCGAGCTGTTTAGCGATTACCTGGCAGGTTTCCAACCAGAAACTTTTCGTTAACAAGTCTCGCCTGTATTTCCTGGAGATAAACAAGGATAAAAAATTGAAAAAATTAATATCTAGTACTTGAGCAGGCTAACGATCTGCGGAAACTGCAAATTACTCATTCTTTCGTAATGATTGACAGAATGAATGGCTAAAAATACAAAGAAGACTGCCTTCAAATGCGACCATTTTCTCTGACAAACTCTGTTTAAATTGGATCTGCAATCGTGCTATAACGCCAAATACGGTGGAGGAGTGATAAAAAGTCAAATATGTTGTTTAAATGTCGAAGGAGGACAATTGGCTAAATTTTTAATAACTTCGACAAAATTCAAAGTTTTAAGTTATTTTGAAGGTCAAGCTTCAGAAAACAGCAATCGTGATTAATAATTGCCTAGATAAAAGTTGGTTATAGATGGCGCACGTGTTGCCCAAAAATCCTATCCTGCCTATCTAAGAAACAACTTGACAGAACATTACAAAAATTTGCATACGTGAACATTACACTACTAGATAACTTCGCTGAAAATTTCATCAATTTCCATTAATGCATTCAAAAGTTATTCACAAAACAAAGTGTTGAAATTTTTTTTTCGAATACACTCCCCTTCCAAAGCCGTTCGCTAAATATCCGTTTCGGGGTAATTTGAGTTGTAGTTTGATTTCGTTCTCCAGGCTGTAAATGTAAACCTTTTTTGATGATATTATATTCATTGTGTAGGTAATTTATTATGATTACTCAACATTTTCAAATTAAGTTTATCAGAAACTAGATCAGAAAATAAAAAGTCCGAAAAATCAATTTTATTTTTAAAATACTCATAACTTCTGACAGCTTTTCTGTATTTAAGTGTTTCATTGATGTTTGAAATCGTCAAGAATATATACGACGAGAATATACGACAATGTTTAGATAAGTTGGGGTTCAATGAAAGTTTTGACCGCTATCTCAGATCTTCCGGTAGAAAAAAAAAATCTTAAAAAACGACATCAAATTTTGCTTTGCCTAGCTGTATTTCGTTTCCAAAAAAAAAAGATTTTCAAAACTCGAATTTGAATTTTTTTGTCGTTAGTTTAATCATTATTTCAATAGAACATACTTAGTCTGTCAAAATTACCAGTTCTTCAGTATATTGAAATGATGATAAATATGTTTGAAGTGGGTCATATTGACCCGATCAGCTTTGGAGGGTTAAATTAAAGGTGAGAGAAATTCGTATATAATAAACATAACTTTGATTCAGATTCATGTATTGTTTTGCAATATCTGAAGGAAATTAAAATTTCAGGTCTAATACTCAGGAAGGATACTCACGGGAAATTCTTATTTATATATAATTTTTGTATATTTAGGTAAGATAAGCTCTTTATTCTGAAAACAAAGATTTTTTCAAATGTTTTGATAACGATTCGGAATTAATGATTTTCTCTCGAAGTTGAAAATATCATTAAATCCACAAAAATCCTAATTGAGAACCTCGCGTTCCCCGACAATACATTCAGAAATGGATTTCAAAACAATATTAACATTTGCTGTACATGATGTTTGAAACTTAATTGTGTAAAGTATTATAAAAAAAAATATTTTCATAATTTTAATCGGATGATGGTCTCAGAGCAATTTTCTCATTACGGTATTTTTCCAGTTTTCGCAACATTTTCGCCGGATGAATTTCACCATAAATTGATAGATCAACGTAGTATCAGAATGACGAAAACTCGTTTCAACACCTACGATGTGGTTTGCTCGCTGACGGAGCTTTAAAAACGGCTATCACCTCTTATTCACAACTCCTCTACCTCTCCGGCTGGGATGCGAGTAACCTAAGCGGAGATCGGATACCCAATCCCGGTGGATGCTTTGGTCGCATGTAGACTGATAAGGTGGCCGCACGCGTCTGTTTCCCAGGTCAGGGGCGGCGTGCAACAACACCGAGCGTCTGTTCTCCAGGTCAGGGCGGCTCAAACAGCGTCTGTCTCGCAGCGAGGAGCTGAATTTACGAAATGCGGCTCCCGCCAGTTAAGTCCAAGATGGCAGCCGCATCGCTCAACTTGCTAGAGAAGCTAGCCGCCTGAAGCTTGAAATTCTGGGACTGAGCGAAGTCCGTTGGCCTAACACTGGAGAAGACACAGTCCGGGCAAGTGCTGCTTTACTCTGGCATACGAGGAGAACATGCTACTCGGGAACGAGGAGTTGGTTTCCTGTTAGGCCCGCAGGCCTACGCCGCCCTCATTAGATGGAAACCGATAAACGAAAGAATAATCGTAGCTAGATTTAGAACACGGATTAGAAACCTTACAATGGTCCAGTGTTATGCGCCAACTGACGTTGCCGATTTGCAGGAGAAAGAGCAGTTTTACAGTCTACTGAACAGCGTGGTAGAGAAAATTCCGAAGGGGGATATTCAAATCCATTTGGACGACTCCAACGCATGGATTGGCTCCGACAATCAGGACCTTGAGTGCATCATGGGGTGCCATGGCCTAGGACAGATGAGCGAAAACGGAAAACTGTTTGTAGAATTTTGCGGCACCAACAACATGGTGATCGGTGGATCGCTCTTCCCCAATCGATCAGCATATAAGGTCACTTGGGTATCCCGAGACAGACGGAACAGTCGAAGAACAGTGATGTGGAATCAAGAATGCCTTTATCACGACGAGCCATGGTACTCTCGGTAAAGTTTGTGGAAGAAGAAGTGAATGGATGTCGGATGAAACTTGGAGGATGGTCGATGATCGGAGAAAGGCGAAAATCGGAATTGAGCAGGCATGTACCGGGTCAGCCAAGCAGCCGTCCGCTTACGATATGCGGAGCTGGAAAAGGCAGTTAAACGAGCTTGTAGACGAGACATGAGAGTCTGGACAATCCCCCTAGCCGAAGAGGGAGAAAGAGCCGCCCCCAGTGGAAATATCCGACGTGACATTACGTTGATCTGTACAACTCTCAAATTACTCTGCAGGGTTGTCCTGAACAGGATCCAGGAGAAAATCGACGGTACACTCCGATAGCAACAAGCTGGATTCCGATCCGGACGATCATGTGTGGGCCACATCACAACGCTACGAATAATACTGGAGCAAATCAACGAATTCCAGGACTCCCTTCTACTGGTGTTCGTTGATTTCGGAAAAAACATTTGATTGATTGAATCACAAATACATCTGGGCGGCTCTAAGGCGACGAGTCTCAGAGAAACTAGTCCGTCTCATCGAAGCAAAATTTGATGCATATTCGTGCAAGGTCCAGCACGACGGTGTCTTGTCTGATCCAATCCCGATAACTGCTGGAGGATGTATCTTATCACCACTACTCATTCTCATCATAATGTATTAGAACTTGACTGAATCGATTGACTGTCAGGACCCGGCAACGTTACACGATTTGTCTATGTATCGTGTGACCAACATCTTTTAAATAAGTGGTCGTGAATCTCGTTTTTAAGCTTTTTTCCTCAGATTTAAGCTTTTTTTGCTTTGAGAGCATAGGAGATGAAAGCTCAAATCTGAAGAAATAAGCATAAATCTGTCAACAAAGGGGAAATCTGAGAGATGTGCTCCACACGGTTTGTATTTCATTGCCGGGAAGTGTTGACTGTAGACCGAATTAAGGGTTGCTGTGGAATCCTTTGACAGTGGAGCAACTGAATGACCTTGACATGGCTGACGATATTGTTTAGCTTGCTCAAAGACAACAAGACATGCAGAGCAAACTCGACACCTCACCGAAAGCTCCAAGGCAGCAGGTCTCAAAATGAATGTCAGAAAGACCAAACCGATGGAAATCAACACAGTAAATCCTTCAAAGTTCATGGTACCTGAACAACAGGATGAGAAAGTTGAGGTTGGAGAGCTTCCAGTATCTTGGTAGCCAGATTACGCTTGATGGTGGTACCAAGAAAGACATCGAAACCCGGATCAGAAAAGCCCGATTTGCATTTGCGAGTCTCCGAAACATCTGGCGCTCACGTCAAATCTCTCTACGAACTAAATTCCAATTCTTTTACTCAAACTTCAAATCCGTATTTCTGTACGGGAGCGAAACTTGGTGCACATATGCGGTGACGACGCGAAAACTGCAAGTTTTCATGAATCGCTGCCTACTGCCTGCAGAACATCATCCGCGCTTGGTGGCCTGGCAACTATATCTCAAACGTGGAACTACATCGCCGGTGTCATAAAATGGCTCTAGAAATCGAAATTCGGGAATGTAAGTGAAGATGGATTGGGAACACGCTGCGAAGAGATGACAACGAGATTTGCAGAGCGACGCTTGACTGGAATCCAGATGGGCATCGAAGAAGAGGCAGGCCCAGAAGTTCGTGGCGGCGTAGTCTAGCTGCTGAAATCCGCATAGTTGACGAGAACATTGGCTGGCAGCAAGTGAAGACACTGGCTCCGGATCGCCAGCAGTGGAGATCTTTTATCTCAGCCCTATGCGTCTGTCAATCTGCACTGGATAAGTAGGTAGGTATTTATTTCATGAGAAAAATATTGTTAAATATTTAGTTGCATAATGGTCCAACATAATATTGTTACTCTATCTTAGAACCTGTTCAGACACTGTCTTGGAATGTTCGTACTTACAATTTTCCCCTACGTTTTAAGAAATCGGCACAGAAGATACTAAAATTTATTTTTGTTTAAAATCGCATCCGTAAACTGAAATTGAAGTTGTTTGGACTTCCTTTTTATTAACCAGGTTTGACCCCTCGCAAAAAGGAAACAGATTATGCAATAATAACCTCATTTTCTTCAACTGATAAGGTCGTAAAATTGTGAAGAGTATTTTTCAGACCTTCTTAACTTTTCGTAGGGATAAAAGCGTGAAAATAAACGATACTACACCGAATAATGGAATGTGTTTTCAACAGTTAAGGTGTGTTTTTTCTCAAGCACAACTTAAATTTTTATATGAAAATATTCAAAGCAATTCCATTAAGTACTTTACCTGATCAGTTTACGATTTTATTCAGGTTTGTTAAATTTCACGTATTTCTTTTTCTTGACTGCATTGCATATTTGTGACGAAAATACTTTTCGATAGGGGAAACGGTTTAACAGCCTTGACCGGCAAACACACGGAGGGGTGAACTAATTTAAACGATGACCGGAAGCTACGAACATAAATGGTTACATGTAACTACCTGTCGTAGCTGGTCCGATACACTGACCATTCAAACGTGAAATTGAAATTTGAGTGCTTTTCCTGCGCTCTGAATACGAACGGTAGGGGTTGATTTCTTTTAGAAATTTTACTATTGATCATTACATAAACAATACAGTATGTTAGTAAGCCAAAATAACCATATTTATGATGCGCTTTTCTGCAGGATGATCGAATCAAGAAACATTACACGTTTCAACCTTTACTCTTCGAATCAATTATGCGGTTAATTGAATGTTGGTTGATTTCGACATTCCATTCAGCCAAGCTTTTCTGTGCCTTACGAAAAAGTGCGCTCTCAGCATCTGCCTTTTCTTGATCAGCAATCTGAAGGATCCGCATTGTAAACAGGTAATAAAAGTCAACTGCCGAAGTGGCGGCAAATTGGCATAGATGAGAGATGGCCCAAAAGATTTCCTCCGCAAAAACCGAAATCTCACCGAAGCACAAGATTATGAGAGGGCTTACAAAAGGGGGCTCAACATAACTATAACAACGAAAAAAAAAGCATGTTTGTAATAAATGTAAAACCGCACAGTCAACGGGCACGCATAAATTCCCATATGCCTTTCATCCCACACACCGAAATCAGAATAACAAATGAACTTGACAAAAAAAAAAGAAAAATGCATATGCACATGGACCAACCCTCCACACTCGAGAGCAAATAAAATAAAACCTAAACAAAAGACGCCGAATGCGTTGATGCAATTTGCAAATTTTCGTTATTGGTCCTACACGCAAATCCCTCGACCCGACGACCGTCCGTCGTCGATGTAAAGGCCTTCTTCCTTCAACCCTAAGGAGTTTGCACCTTTGAATTTTCCGAAGACGTGAATCGATCAAAAGACGACGGTGTGTCGAAGAAGTGCGAACACCGCACGAACAGGCAAGGGAAACACGAAAGAGGCAAAGTTTTCGGTACAGAACTTGAAAAAAAAAAACAATAAAACGATTATAATCCGAGAGCATAAAAAAGGAATTCATGCGTTTTGTGCTAGATGAGAAAAAAAAAACTTTCGTAAATGCATGTGGTCAAATAGATGGAATGCAATAGAATTCTTTACAAGGATGTAAGCTTCCGATGGAACTAGACTACCCAAATCTATGTCTGGATTGTGCCTATGCCAAAGTGGAACGGATTAAGTCCGAATTGCATAAATCCTGAGTGTATAAAAATTGTCATAAAAGAAGACCAAAATTTATTTTATTAAATAATCTAAATTCCACCGGCACTCGACAAAATTTAATGAAACCCTCTTACAATTTCTCGATTTTGTTCTAACGTCTAAAGACAGCTGTTAAAAAAGTTTTTTTTCCCGGTAAAGTATGACGTGTCCATTTTACTGTAGCTTACGATTGATTCTATATCATTACCAGTTAAAATAAATATTGTTTACCGCTTATTGCCGAAAGCAAAACGAGACGGCCAATAAAAGGTAGAATTCGTATCCATCAAGCAACGACGTCGACGGCAACGCCATTGATTCATTCGCCACCAGTGTAGAATTGAATTATAATCCTCGCCATTGCAATAGCTGTTACTGGTGTTGTTATTGATCGCGGACCTTCATCCAACAACAAAAACCGAGTTGAATACCTATAGACACTTTGGTGATTCATTTGGTGGTCATCAATTGGACGGCTCCCGAAGTCACGACTACGCCCGAAAGGATGTACTGCACTTTTAGAGAAATCTCGGCTGGGTAAAGGCCATTCCATGGTTTCGAGAATGGCACACGATGGTAGACAATCAGGATGCCCCGGGAGAACCGCCGGCTACCGGTGCATTATAGACTATCTACCTACTACTGTGATATCGACTGTGGGTGTAGGGATTTGTGATAGATTTGTGTAGTGCAGTTGGTCGGCTCTTTGGTTACTGATAAAACCTGAAAGTCGATCTCGTTACACTGATCATTTTAAATTTAAAATCTTAACTGTTTAATAATTAAAAAAAAAACTATTATTTTTTAAAAACTTCCTTAGGTTAGTTAGGTAGATATTAAAAACGAATGGTTGATTATTTAAAACAACACTCTCTAATCAACATAAATTAGTACTTTGTTAATTAATGCAATCTTCTGTAACCAGTTCGTTGACAGTCAACGGTTAACTTACCGGTTAGTCAAGTGAGAATCGTAGTTTTAAATTCCGAAGCACAGAGAAATGTTGAAGCATGTGTTTTGGAGCGTGAAAGAGGAGGACCATTCGAAGATACCGAACATGACAATGGGACGTTCAAATATTACGTAACGAAATTTTTGGTTATTTTTATCATCCCTTCCCTCCCCTCTACGTAACACATTTAAATAAGATTTTTTATCCAAAATCCACAAAACGTACCAAGCTGTTAGACTCTCTTCCATCCTAAACGCGTTACGTTATATTTGAATGGCCCCACCAAGCAGCGAGAATGATCAACACAGCCCTAGCTAATATCAGGTGGAGCTGGATGACAGGAAGACGCTAGCACACCGGAACTTAACCGTAACCGGACATGTTGGGAGGAATTAATGGATGGACCAAAATCCCTATGATCGGGGTACGGAGTCAATGGCCTGGTTGAAGTAACAAGCTCACTTTGGTCTACATGTTCGAGACTTCGATATCACCAGCAGCCCTCAATAATTTGAGTTGTCTGGGAGAGACCATAATCCCATCATCCATATCATCTTTCAGAACCAGTTCAGCTTCATATCCCCGAATTGGTTGAGAAAAATCTTTTTCAAATACACTTGAAAACTTTTTCTTTAGTTTGCTTACGATAGCATTTCTGTTTGGCAACACTGCTACGTTTTTGATACTTGATGTTCCACCAACAAAAGTATTTCTCCAATGTGAAAAAAATGTCCAACCACTCTCTTCTAATAAGAGGATACAAATTATGATTGACCTGATACAAATTTTCTTTCAGAACAACGAGAGGCAGTTTTTCTCTACTATTGTTCAAAGTTTTTTTTTTTATAAATTAATTTATTAACTAAATCTGACCTTTACGTGTACTGCCTTAATTGGTCAAGCGTTGTTTGTTTTTTTTGTGTTACATATCAATATTACAATTCATTATTATTTGACACACACTTTCATAGAGATTGTAATTCTTCTGTTGTAAAATACTTTTTATATCTGGAGGAACACCGAATTTCCTCAATTCAATCCAAAGAAGTCGCCTGTCCCTCGATTCAAAGTTACAGCATTCGAAGATCATGTGATTCGGTGTTGCCTCTGCACTTCCACACGAACAAGATGCTGAAGTAACAATGTTGTTCCTGTACAGGTGTGCTGGTAGTTTCGAGTGATTGGAGATTAGTTTCGATAGGATGATAACTTCTCGTCTGGTAAGATCATACGTCACGAACCATGGATTATCTTGCACTTCAGGAATGATGTCATAGCAGAATCTTCCTTTACTTCCAGTACTCCACTGATGTTGCCACTCATGCAGTGCATTCCATTTAGATGGAAAATGGAAATCGAACTTTGTCAATTCCGCTGTGTTGGGAGTTCCATGCTCAGCTGCGTATTTCGCAGCCGTATCAGCCGATTCGTTTAAGGTAATTCCTTTATGTGCGGGAACCCACAATAGAACAATTTCGTATCCCAGGTCTGACAGATTAGCAATACATTTTCTTATGCGAAACCACATTTCGCCCTTAGCACTAACAACCTTATTATTCTATAGGTACATTAAACTGCTTTTACTATCTGACATAATCAGATATTTGCTTTGAGGCTGGGTTGCAATTATTTCAAGAGCACATTGAAGCGCAAACAACTCAGCGTTGAAGACTGAAGCCACTTTTGGTAGTTTGTAGTGTATGGGATGAATACCAAAATTTGTCACTAATCCTGCTCCGACATTCTCTCTGCTCTTAGATCCATCTGTTGCAATCTGCCTAAAATTTTCGTATTTTGAAAGCACCAACTGGCTCAAAACACGATTCCACTCATCGCTGCGTAACACTCGTTTTTTAGTAAGTGTAAGGTCGATGGTCGGGGTACAATTACTAATTTCTCTCTCGTAGATGAAACAGGGTAATGTCGGTAGTATATTTACATTAGGTTCGTGGTTATTTATTTCCAGTATGCTACGTTGTATTTGTGTAACAGGCGTTGTTCCCAGTACAACAGGTCTGACATACTCGTTGTGCCAGTTTTCAAGAGAAAATCTTTTGTTTACGAATTTGTCCGAGGCAATGATTCGCCTATGCCTGAGAGGCATCAAACCAGCGATAACCTCTAGAGATGAAGTGTGTGTAATTTTGGTAGCACCTATGCACACTCTTATACACTTCCATTGGATACGGTCAAGTTGAATAGCAATCCATTCCGGGCAGTCTGCCAGTAAGAGGCCTCCGTACTCTATAATTGCTCGGATATTTGATTTATAGACCTTCAAAAGCACAGATGGATGGGAACCCCATTTCTGACCAGCCACACTTCGCAGAAAATTTATGTAAGGAGCTGTGCGTTTTTTTAAATAGCAAACATGTCGATTCCACGATAAAGTTGTAGTTAAATACATTCCAAGAAATTTGGCAGATACGTCATACTGTGCAACATATGCATTGATTCTCAACACAGGGAGGTGGCGTGGTTTTCTACTTGCAAACATCAATGCTTTGCATTTCTGAGGAGAAAGCGCTAAGCCCAGATCGTCTATCAGATTGGAGAAACATGAAATTCCGTTTTGAACAGTCGATCCGATTTGTTCAATATCAGTTCCCTTTGCAATGAGCGAAACATCGTCGGCATAGTTCACCACAATGAGTCCAGGAATAGCAGCAGTTGTCCGGATTGCATTGTTGATGAAAATGTTGAAGCATATTGGGCTCAACGGAGAACCTTGTGGAAGTCCAACCCACGTAGTCCTGTGTATCACTGTTGAAGCATCCAAAGTGACTGCCAGACGCCTTTCACGAAACAGTTCGTAAACCGCTCTGACGATTTTTGGAGGAATTCCACCTTAAGAGCTCATCGACTAGTTTGTTTATGTTCACACAATCGTACGCACTTTTGATATCGAGCATAAAGAAAAGAGATCGTTGTCTGGTAGTGAGAGCTTGTTTGGCAGTATTTACAACCACATGTAAAGCATCTTGAGTCCCCCGCCCCTTTCGAAAGCCATACATCTCGTTAGCAAAAAGAACCCTTGATTCCATATGCCAGATGTTGAGGATCGTTGTCCAATACACGACATGTGGTAGGGTTCAAGAACTGAGGGGGGAGCAAGGTTATTTACTATTTGTTCTACTAGTAGAGGATCTCTTAGTTTATTGGAATCTCCAGTTCTCCCTTTGAAACGTTCTGCCACTCTCCAAAGACTCGATAGAGAGGTTTCGCCTGTGAGAGAATTACAAAAACTTTCCCACGAAGCTCTTTTCTTTTTCTTGGTGAGGATTTTCAGCTCCTTTTCTTCCTTTTTATAACTTTCGTATAAACTGTATGTGTTTCCGTTTTCTCTCCATCTCCTGAACTTCGATTTCACTATCACTACTTTGTATTCCAACTCTGAACTCCGAGTATTGTTTTGAGTTGGGGAGATGGAAGCACCCATCATAGCGTCAGTGATCACACCCTTAAAGCCCTCGTAGGTCAGTTCACTGTTTTCACTCACTTTATCGTTCACTATTTCACTGTATTTGTTCCAGTCAATCTTCTTGAAACTGTTCACATAGCTCATTCCAACTAAACTGTCAGTTTCGATCAGGATAGGGATGTGATCACTACCATATGGAGAATCCAGAGTATTCCAGGTAAACTGCAAGCTAATTTCCGGCGACACCACCGTTATATCGATAGCACTGGGTAGATGTGATCGGTCGAATCGGGTGAAGTTTCCATTATTTAGCACCACAAGGCCTACGTCGTCTACAGCCTCATGCATGATTTCACCCCTCCTGTTGTTCTCTCTGTTGCCCCAAACCGTGTGTTTCGCATTCCAATCGCCACCAATGATACATGGCTTAGGTACAGTAGTTAGAAATTCGGTCATTTCATGGCTGCTAACAGTCGCTTGTGGGTGGATGTACAATGACACAACATATAATTTCCCAATGGAAGTAGTTATACTACAGCAGACAGCTTGTATTGTTCTTGGACTAGGGATGGTCAACGCAATTGGAGATAAATTGTTTCTTGCAGCGATAAGAACTCCCATCGAGTTTCTTCGGTTGTCCAATCTGAAAACGCAATGATCTTTGATGTTAAAATTTGTGGTGGTGTCAAGGTGTGTTTCCGAAAGAAGAAGTAAGTTTGATTGCTGATCGTTGATGAGACTTTCAATAGCGTTTTTCTTGGTTAATGCTCCCCTACAATTCCATTGAATGCACCGTATAGGAACAGAAACAGCTAGGGTGCCTTGCGTGACCATTATAACCTATTGGGGATTGTTTTTGGATCAGTTCTCTCCTCGTTCTCTGTTTCAACCAGTCACGTCTCCACCACCGGCCGTGGACCGTCGTTATCGTTGAGCTCCTGAGCATCGAATTCTACTTCGTTCTCTTCTACAATCATCTCCTTTTCTGTGGAGTTGGTAGGAAACGACGTTCCACCACTACACGCATTTGCCTCACCAGCATTAGTATTGACGTCAGAGCTTACACTGATGGTATCTTCGTCTACTGTACGTATCTTTATCGGCGGGAATTCCTCATCATAGTCACTTATATCTTCAGTGCGATCAGCGCTCTTCCTTTTACTTGCGGGCTCGATAGACACGATTGTTACAAGAGAATGTTGTTGAGAAGTGGGAGTTAGCGCTGCAAACCAGTCAGTTTTTCCTTGGGAAAAACTGCTCTCACGCTTTTTCTCTTCTTCTTTCTTTTGTGCAAAAAGAGGGCATTTACTCCGATCGTTGGCTTTGTGGTTACCAGAGCAGTTGATACAGATCGGATTACCACCGCACTCATGTGTTTCAGCAACTTCTTTTTCTTTGCAGGAACTGCATCTTTTGTTACTCTTGCACTGATTTGTCACGTGACCGAACCGCCAACATTTTTGGCATTGTCGCACAACAAAAATATATTTTCTTACTGGATGTAGAACATTATCCAGTTCAACATGGGATGGTAGTTCATTGCCCAGGAAAGTAAATACAATCAGGGAAAGAGGCTTGAACCCCGATTCTTCTTTTTTCTTCATCCGCCTTGTTTCGACAATTGGTGGATTGTAGAGTTGCATTGATTTTGATTTTTCGAAAACTTTTACACGATCCATATCCGCGTCATCTACGCCTTCCATGGACACTACCCCACGACATTCGACAAGTCTTTGAGGGATGTTGAAGGTAACGTTCGGATACACTTTTTTAACCAGTTCATTTGCAGCAGAAGCCGATGCCATGAGCACTTTCATCTTTTTCCGCGACATACTAATAGCTTTCACATATGAGTTATTAAAGTCTTTTATGATACGTTTCGAGATCTTAGATTTTTCTAGATTGTCCTCAGTAGATTCCGCGATTACTATAAACGGTCCAGTATGCAACTGGCCGTATTGACGAATCCGGCGGGACTTTTCTCTTTCGACGCTAGACATAATCTCAAGGTCACCGATTGGAAACGAATGTAAAAACACGTCTGTCTCCTAAGAAGGTTCGATAGAAACTATTGTTCAAAGTTACCCATACCGTATGGGACTAAAAAAATCGTATTCAAATCGGAGCAGGCAAGAAACAAAACCGCGCGTAGTTCACAAAAGATCTGACCACAGTAGGTTCGCGACTCAGCAAACACGTGATTGTAGGGGATTTTTTTTCAAGACGAATCCGATCGCCAGAAAATCGTGAGCGAGCCGTGGCAGAAAACCTCGCGAACCTCGCGATTCTGGTTCGTGAACCAAATTGGAAAACGCATTGCACACTTGATGGTCGTGTTTTCCGTTTCGTTATTTTGTCTCCACATGGTTGTTGATTGCGCCAAATGCAACGCGTGGACAGATGAAATAAATCGATTTTTCAAAGTTTTCATAGCAATTTCTTGAAAATAATTTACAATGTTGTAAATTTAAACGATGTATATAATTTGTGAATTGAAGTTTGTCCTTTCTGATGTTAAACAACGTCAAATTCGGCAAATTTGTATATAGAGTTTCGAAAGGATGCAATCTGGCCCAGTAACAGATAGAAAAAATATTGATTTAATTATCCGAAGGATAAAAAGTTCCTCCGCATCCTAAAAAGATGTATGGGGTGGGGGAAGGATAAAAAAAAAATACAAGTCCAATCTAGAAATGTGCTACTTCGGCATGTTAATTGTATTGAGGAAGTTATATAAGTTTGGAATTTCAAATTTCATGTCATGGCAGAAAAAAGGAGGCATTAACCGTGCGATGAAGTTTTGAAAGCGAGGGAAAACCATTAAGATAATTAAGAATTTCAATGTTTCAAACTCATTGCGGACCAAATACAAGATATCTAGTTTTTTTGCTTGACGCGTTTCCGAGCCGGACAAACCGGGCAATTTTAAATAAACACCTAGCAAAATCCGGGCAATAAATTTTAAAAATGTCCATAAATCCGAGCATTATCTGGGCAAAAAAACTTTTTTGTTCATCAGAACTTATCGACAGGTTTTGAATCGTACTTTAAGATCCAAAACACCTTTCATGATTATTTATTCTCAAACAATTCCGTTTTGGAGGAGATTGTTATTTTGATTTTCCAAATAAAGTAAATATAACTGGGCAAAATCCGGGCATTTTTCAATGAAATCCAGGCAACCGGGCCGTCCCGGACTGATTCAAAATTTTGTATTGAATGTCCAGGCAAACCCGA
This sequence comes from Uranotaenia lowii, assembly GCF_029784155.1. Taxonomy (NCBI): domain Eukaryota; kingdom Metazoa; phylum Arthropoda; class Insecta; order Diptera; family Culicidae; genus Uranotaenia; species Uranotaenia lowii. The sequence continues at coordinate 261,671,988 of NC_073693.1, read as the reverse complement.
ATAAAACCGGGAAATCGGACAACATTAGATAAGAAAGAAAAGCTATTTCTCTAATATCATTTTCAGTTTATGAGCAGATAATAATGACGAATTAAAAATAGCAGGAAAAAAATTCAACAAGCTCAATCAAAGGAAATCCAGGCAATAAACGTAGATTTCAAATCCATGAGTTTGATCAAGATCAAGTTCAAAATTAATGTTAAAGATAACTATAATTGAAAAATTTGCATTTAAATTTTTGAAAACTGCTTTTTTACTTCTGTTTTGAAATAAAAAAGATCTTTTTATAATTCAACTGATTTTGGATGCAACGAAATATTGGTGTTTTTCAAAGTTACAGAGCCAAACCTAGTTCAGAAATATTTCAAAATATTTTTCAGAACATTCTCATTTTCCAAAATATTTTCAATGGCATCTTATTTGATTTTCATTACTACTTAAATTTGACATACATACTACCTTTGGACTAATGTGAACATATTCGATTTTTATTTTCAAAATATTTCAAATAAGTACGATTTGCGATTGATATTTCAAATTCCTAATTTCGGCTGAAAATCCGAATGATGAACAAAATTTGAAAACAAATAATTCAATGTTCACGATTCAAAATTCATTTTTTTAAATTCCTTTTCTGGATTCATAATAATACAATTGATTTAAAAAATTAGGATTGAAAATTCTTACTCATAAATTCTTAATTTCATATTCGTGACACTTAATTTGAAACTGTACAATTTAAATTCGAATTCTGAGTTTTGAAATAAGTTCTACGAATATTTGAATCTAATTTGTGGATTAAGAATTCCCAATTCAAATAGTAAAGTGTGACTTTTTCATTCAGAATTGAGTCATCAGAAGATCACAATTCCAAAATCAGGATTCCCTATTCCAAAATGAATTTCAACTGAATATTTTTGAATTTGGAATAAGCAATTTTCAATCATTAATTTGTCCATTCCAAACTCTATGCAAAGAGTGAGAAAATATAAATTTTAATAGCAAAATTCGTATAAGCGGATTCAGAAATGTTAGAATAAAATCTGAAAAACAAACTCCGTACTTACTAACAGTTCGAAACATAGAGTGATGAACCCATAAAAAGAATTTTGATAGTTTTGAATCATAAATAATGAATAATTAATTTGGAGTTATTCATTTTAAAGTTGCGTTGTGAATTTTAATGATCGAAAAATAATCTTCAGATTATAAGTAGATAAAAATGACGAAAAAATGATAGATAAAAAAATTGCAGAAATCAATTCAAGAAGCTCAATGGAAGGAAATTCAGACAATAAACGGTGATTTCAAATCCAGTAGTAAGATCAAGATCGGATTCAGAGTTGATGTTAGAGATTATTACAATTTAAAAATAACAATGCAAGTTTGTAATTAATTTTCCGACGTATCATTAATTCTATCGATTTTTATTATTGATTGAGTATCATACTCATTTTTTTTATTTAAAAGATTTGAATTGAGAATAACATGAATTTATTGTAATATTTAGAAACTACCGTCCCGTTATTGTGGTCAAAGTCCGTTTTCGCTTTGACAAAATAAAGTACACACTCTTATAATTCGGGTTTTTTCTCTTCTTGGAAAATTGTTTCGTCTTCTTATAAGTTAAAAAGAATTCAATTCTCGGCAAAAGCCGTTGGAACTAAGGGTTTCATTATTTCTTCATCCTTTTAAAGGCATGTGAATAAGGTGGTGAAAAGCAAGTTTCCGTAGATATTTGTATCCCTCAAGCCAAAACCCCTCAAGAAAGTTTTTTTTTTAAGAAGAATTACTTGAAAACTCTTCTTAGATTATTGAATTAATTTATGAATTTTTTATGATATTCACTTTAATCCAAAATAATCATTGATACGTTTGCATGTGTTTTCTTATTGAAACTTTACATATGGAATCGTGGTTGTCTTTTCCAAATTTAAAAAAAAGTTATGGAATTTTACACTCAACCTCTACTACTGAAATGAAGTGATTTGGATGAAATTGTAAGGCTCTAAGATTTGATTTGATTATTTATTCCTTAAACGGTTGTTAAAGATCATTATTAGGGCCTTCTTGTGTCCATTCTAATCCATAACTTTGTCAGAAAGCTTTGTTTAATTCAATTGACCACCCAGGAGTTGACATGGCAGAATGAATTTGATTTAATATTTAGAGTTTCGTTTATCTTAAAACGCTGTAAGTTATCAAAAAAAAAAAAATTTTTTTAATAAACTTAAAAAAATCAGAAATATTCCATACAATAATTGAAAGAACAGTGGAAAATGAAGAACTTCCTGTTGCTGCTTGAAGCACAATTTATTACCCGTACACGTACCTAAAGAGACGCACAGCCTGCCTACGGAAGAAAATCGAATAACCACGCGTTCCCTTCCAAAAAAAAAGTTCATGAACCTTTTAGCTAAATGGTTCGTGAGCCAAAATCGCGGGGAAAATTTTCATGTATGTTACGATTTCCACGAGCGAGACAGGATTCAAAATCCAAAAGAATCGTCTGTTGGTTGGACTGCCTCGCTCGTATTTCCTATGGTTCGCGAACCTAAGGGATTTTTTTTCACAGCCTGCTCGCGCTTTGGCGAACCTTTACGGGTAAAAATCGTAGACGAGCGGGAATCGCCACTCGTGTACACGATTTTATTAGCCCTTGCGTTTTTGTTTCAGCATCTTCATATTATGCACCAACAAATTCATGAAATTGCAAAATGAAAATAAACACTTTTCACTCACAAAATATTCACTGTTACCCCCCAAGAATTTCACTTTTACCCCATTTGGGGTAATTTACCCCGGTTCCCCGACCGCTGCTCTAGTCGACCACTATTAACAACCTCTATTTTTTTTTACTTTTAAAAACATTTTCACTGAAAAACGCCCTAAACATGCTTTCTCCCATTACAGTCGCAGCTGAACCAGTATCAACTTTCATAGTAAATCTACTTCCTCCTACACCAACTTCTATCAAAAATGAGCTATCTGATTTATTCAAACTCGACACCATCATACACTAATAATATTCACTTGATGAATCATCTTCTTCAACTCAACTCTGAGTCTGTTCAGTGCCTCATTAATATTTCCAACAGTATTCCGTGATGGAAGAGCTGGGACAGCCACGCTTTGAATGCGATCTGCTCTGCTAAGACCTGGCCTGTTGTTGAAAGAGACGTTACCTTGTCTCTTTGTGTGCCCTTTTTTACCACAGCGATTGTAGATCAAATTGCTGTATAAATAGGTTTTCACGGTTTCTTCTGGGACTTTTTTCGCCAAATGAAACTCTTTTGCCCCTCTGCTCTCCGCGATTTCTACTACGGCTGCGGTATTCAGCATTCCTTCTATACAATGGTTGAAATCTATTTCCACCGTGAACAGCCCTACTACCCAACCTCTCTCTAACTGAGCTAACATAAGTGCTTTCATTATTGCTACTCAATATGTTAGCTCGGTTTGAGGCTAACTCCCACTGGGTGATAATGCGTTGAGCCGTCTGCAGAGTCAGTCGATCCTGTTTAAGTAGTTCTCGTTGAAGATCTTTGTCCCTAACTTCGACTAAAATTCTATTTCTAATGGCCTTTTCTTTGTAGGGGAACTGGGTCCAAAATGCGCAGAGCGGGCAAGATACGCTACCATCAGTATTTCACTTATCAAATTTTTTAAAACATTTATGAAAATGCCAGGTTGTTCTATTTACACTTTCAAGCATTCATAAACATTTGTGGATCTTCTGAGTTTTTATATCACGTAAATTTGACGAAAAATGAAAATAAAAAAATTATGGATGTTTTTCTTGCCATTTTTTAACTTTTCTGGTAAGGAATTACGTCATCTAAAAGCAAAAAAAAACACTTGTCATCTGTTCTAATGATTAACATGGGTCTTTAAATTTATCGAGAAACCAATTATTTCCTTATTCAATAATTATTAATTTTATTCGAGCGATTTCAAATAAAAATGTTGAGGCGGAGCAAAGCGCACCATGTCCGCTTATATTTAAGCATGTTTCATATTTGTTTAAATTTATGTACAATTTTCAACACAATATTTTCAAAGAAATTTCTATGTTGAATTGGTAAACAGAACTCTAACATTAAAGGACATATTCGGAACTCTTGATTTTCTTGAAGATTTAATTAACTTTTCACAAGAATGTCAGTATATCTGGCAACACTGCGCGTAGCAATACATTTTTCAATCTGTGAAGTAAAATACAAGTGTTTTAAACTGCCAAACACCTTAGGGGGCACTTCAATCAATATACACATGATAATTGTTTAATGGTGCGATTGGGTACACACATATGCGCATTATGCCTCTACTGAATCTGAAACCCAAATTTGTGACCTTTTTTTACCTTCCAGTTATTCAAACTATCAGATTTAGACAAAAAATGAACCAAACTTTCAAACACAATCGAAATTTAAAGTTAATCTTTTCAAATGTACTCTAAAACAAGGCTTTCTTCTTAACGTGGGCATTATGCCCCCTCTTACCCTAATATCCTAAATCACATTGCAAAGCGATAAGTTTTAAATCCAGTTTGAAACTTTCTACTGTTTCATCTTCCGTTTGTACCCTGGATTCTAATTAAAAGCACTGTACCACATCGGTATCCTTCTTATCAAATCTTGCTTTAAGCCGACCTATCATGTCCACATACGTAACGGTATTTAAATTCTGACTCGGAAACAACAGTTTAAGCTCACTAAAGATTACCGGTGCACTAAGCGTTATGAATAAAGATCTTTTTCTATCATCAGGGGTTTGATTGAATTCGAAAAAATGTTCAAATCTCTCCGCATATTGGCTGAACACAGTACCCCGAACATAGGGTTCCATCGAGCCTATTATGTTTCCTTGCACATTGGCCATACCGAACGAATAGCAAGAGGTGGGAGACAAAGAATAAATTCACGGAATTACTCACCAAATTTGGATGCTTCACCTTTCGATCACCGCTGGTTTCCTCACCGCTCTTCACCCGACTCTCGCTCAGCGCTTGACTAAAAGATAAACAATGGCTATAATCATCGAGACGATTTTGGAGAAGATCCTCTTTGGCACTAAAAAATGGCGATTTGATAGATGGTTTTACCCGCTTCAGGTGTACACCGTTCCTCCGGCAAGCTTTATGGTGCAGCTCTCTCGCTCTTCAGCTCAGCCTGCACAGAACAAATAAATTCGTCTTTGTTTTAGAACACTACACTCGACAATTCAATAAGGCCTTTCGCACAGCAAACACAGACTCTTCAAAGCCGATGGGTTCCATTTTTTTACACGTGAACAATGCACGAATTCTAGATGAATTAGTGTAACACACCAAAAGACAAACGCGGGAAGTGATTTGTTGAAAATTAACACTTTTCCTCGTCGTCAATTAAAGTGTCTAACTATAATTAAGAAAACACACTTACTGAGTCTTTTGGAGATGTCAATAAAAAAAAACACCTCTGTTCCAATTTGCCACTAGTCGTAGACTGCCTTATTTTTTTACTTTTACTAGGTACCTACGTATTATATGCAGAGAGTAATTTTCTCTCTCTTCAAACCACTCAGCGAATGGGGTTCACAAGCAGTGATGTCAACCTTCCAGATTTTGTCTGGATCTTCCAGACTTTTTGGACTTTTGCCAGACATTTTTTTAGGTTTCCAGACTTCCAGACTTTTGGCATTTCTTCCAGACAATTCCAGACTTTTGTGTTTGGACATAAATTGTTCTAAGATTCTATGAAAATTCAATTTTGTCAGGGTGTAATATGGCAGGAAACAGGGTGGCCACCCATTCGGGAAATGCGGGAAAAAGACGGGATTTGGAATCCACCTGGAAAAATGCAGGAAAAAGCCGGGAATTTCTCCCGAAAAGTCTGGAATTTTTGGCTCGGTGAAAGTCTGTTCAATGAAGTTTGAACGAAAAAGGTGAAACAATTAAAAATTGATTCACAGTTGATCATCAATCTCTTTCCGATTGGCTTCGACCGATTTCTACCAGGTCGAAATGGATCCTCCTACCGTGTTGGATCGGTTTTGACTAGTTTTAACTTGCTTCATTGAACAACAGGAATAACCGTAACGAAATCGATAATCCAGTATGCTCGTTATACTCACTCGAGAGATGTCGAGTCCTATTAAAACAAAAAAAAGGAAAACAATCTGTTATAGAAACTATTGCAAATCGGAAGCGAGAGGCGGCCGAGGAGGCGAAACAATTGAAGCTTCTATCCGACGCTCATAGAGAGGAAGTATGATGGACGACAAAATTTGTACTCGGCCAACGGCCAAATACCGAATATTGACCTTTTAAACTATTCGACCAAACGAATATTCGGTCGAATACTCCAGAGAATTTTCAATTATAAAACCAAGAGCGATTATTTCATTTTCCTTATATTTGTTCCATTGTAATACCCCTCATGTTTTGAATCGATCATTTCCAATCAGATGATATTACCATATGATGTATTACGAGGTCTTTTTCAGGTAGGGGTTTCTCTGATATTCAAAATGTCTCAAAGAATTGAAAGGACATTAGATGACTTGTCGCTGCTAGGGCTTTGGTTACCAAAGATATTTGGATCTTGTGAAATCTGGAACAAAACATGTCAAAGCAGGTGCTAAGCAATTTGAAATTGCTTATTTGATATTGAATAATATGAAGGTCGGATTTGAGCAAAATATCTTCAGAATAGTAGTTTCAAAGAACGATGATTTTTAACTTACATAAAAATACCATACTTTCCATCACCCGTTTATGGTCGGGCAATTCAGGACGATTTTTGAAAAAAATTTAAAAACAAAGGCAAATCTTAGAAATCTAGGTCTAGGTAGGTGGATTTTTGTTTTGTTTCCTGTTTTACAAAATCGGGAATTTCATGTTAACATGCGGGAAAAATGCGGGAAATCCAAAATGGATTTCGAGTGGCCACCCTGAGGAAATGATTAGTAGAACCTATGAACTATGAATTCAATAAGGGTTCGAAACCTTGGCAAATGCTTTGAGGATGTATGTTAAATTGGATGTATGTTAAACTGAGAGCACGTGACTGATATAGTGACAGAAAAATACTATTGTAACATTGAGATCTGGGGACCAAAAAAAAGGTCGCCACCTTCAAAACTTAGGTGTCCAGACATTTGCAGAAATTTCCAGACATTTTTTAAAAATCTTCCAGACTTTTCTAAAAAATAGTTGGCAACCCTGTTCACAAGTGAAAGTCGAAAGACATTATACAAAGGAGCTTGAAATTCTACGCTGAAGATTCTGCCGATTTACCCGTTAAATTTCCAAAGCTGGTCCATAAGGTAACTCTATCTTAACCCCTATCCAGTTTCAACTCCTGCTGCGAGTACTGAGAAAAGTCTGACGACTCCTGATCAGGGAATAAAAAAATCGTTATCTTTCGTTAGAACTTGCCGATGAAAACACCCGTGAAGGAGATTTTCATCCACCAGTGTACTGTACTCATACTCATCATTAACAAATTTGCTCTCGATTAGTTTTGCATTCCGATTCAATCTTATCGGTAAGTGTAACGTTAAGGATAAGTTCTCCCTTCCTCGCAAGTAGTAACAAGAAAAGATTGGTCATTTTTTGCATTCAGATTTATTTGTTTAATTCAATAGATGGTTTCGTTTATTTAACCTCCGATTGTAATTTTGCGACCCGTCTAGTGAAAGGGTTTGACTTGAAGGTAACGAAAAATAGTGTCGCGAGATCGCTAGTACAAGCTACTAGTGCTAGTACCGCGATAAATCAGTTTAGCTCCGATTTCAACTTGCGACCGGTCAAGTGAAAGGGTTTGACTTGTAGATGACGAAAAAAAGTGTCGCGAGATCGCTAGTACAAGCTACTAGTGTTAGTACCGCGAGAAATTAGTTTAGCTCCGATTTCAACTTGCGACCCCTCTAGTGAAAGGGTTTGACTTGTAGGTGACGAAAAATAGTGTCGCGAGATCGCTAGTACAAGCTACTAGTGTTAGTACCGCGATAAATCAGTTTAGCTCCGATTTCAACTTGCGACCCCTCTAGTGAAAGGGTTTTACTTGTAGGTGTCGAAAAATAGTGTTGCGAGATCACTAGTACAAGCTACTAGTGTTAGTACCGCGAGAAATCAGTTCAGCCCCGATTTCAACTTTCGACCGGTCAAGTGAAAGGGTTTGATTTGTAGATGACGAAAAAAAGTGTCGCGAGATCGCTAGTACAAGCTACTAGTGTTAGTACCGCGATAAATTAGTTTAGCTTCGATTTCAACTTGCGACCCCTCTAGTGAAAGGGTTTGACTTGTAGGTGACGAAAAATAGTGTCGCGAGATCACTAGTACAAGCTACTAGTGTTAGTACCGCGAGAAATCAGTTCAGCCCCGATTTCAACTTTCGACCGGTCAAGTGAAAGGGTTTGATATGTAGATGACGAAAAAAAGTGTCGCGAGATCACTAGTACAAGCTACCAGTGTTAGTACCGCGATAAATCAGTTTAGCCCCGATTTCAACTTGCGACCCCTCTAGTGTAAGGGTTTGACTTGTAGGTGACGAAAAATAGTGTCGCGAGATCGCTAGTACAAGCTACTAGTGTTAGTACCGCGAGAAATCAGTTTAGCTTCGATTTCAACTTTCGACCGGTCAAGTGAAAGGGTTTGACTTGTAGATGACGAAAAAAGTGTCGCGAGATCGCTAGTACAAGCTACTAGTGTTAGTACCGCGATAAATCAGTTTAGCTCCGATTTCAACTTTTGACCGGTCAAGTGAAAGGGTTTGATTTATAGGCGATGAAAAAAAGTGTCGCGAGATCGCTAGTACAAGCTACTAGTGTTAGTACCGCGAGAAATCAGTTTAGCTTCGATTTCAACTTTCGACCGGTCAAGTGAAAGGGTTTGACTTGTAGATGACGAAAAAAGTGTCGCGAGATCGCTAGTACAAGGTACTAGTGTTAGTACCGCGATAAATCAGTTTAGCTCCGATTTCAACTTTTGACCGGTCAAGTGAAAGGGTTTGACTTATAGGCGATGAAAAAAAGTGTCGCGAGATCGCTAGTACAAGCTACTAGTGTTAGTACCGCGAGAAATCAGTTTAGCTCCGATTTCAACTTGCGACCCTTCTCGTGAAAGGATTTGACTTGAAGGGAAGACAACTAGTGTCATGAATCCACAAGTACAAGCTACTAGAGTTAAAACCGACAGAAAATAGGTTAGCTCGATTTCAACTTGCGACCCGATTATTAAAAGGGAAAAAAATTGATGAGAATTTATTTAAGCAGTTTCTTGATACAAGCTTGTACAACTAAGTACTAGTAGATTATTTCTACCAGTATAGACACTAGTAACTGGGTCAAGCGAAGTCACGTTTCAAATTATCGTCACCTAGAAGTCAAAGTCTTTCACTTGACCGGTTGAAAATTGAAATCGAAGCTAAACTAACTAGTTTAAACTAACTCCGATTACAACGAGAAACTTCTCGCGGTACTAACACTAGAAGCTTGTACTAGTGAACTCGCGGAACTATTTCTCGTCATTTACAAGTCAAACCCTTCCACTTGACCGGTCGAAAATTGAAATCGGAGCTAAACTAATTTCTCGCGGTACTAACTCTAGTAGCTTGTACTAGCGATCTTGCGACACTTTTTTTCGTCATCTACAAATCAAACCCTTTCACTAGAGAGGTCGCAAGTTGAAATCGAAGCTAAACTGATTTCCCGCGGTACTAACACTAGTAGCTTGTACTAGCGATCTCGCGACACTTTTTTTCGTCGCCTATAAGTCAAACCCTTTCACTTGACCGGTCGAAAGTTGAAATCGGAGCTAAACTGATTTCTCGCGGTACTAACACTAGTAGCTTGTACTAGCGATCTCGCGACACTTTTTTTCGTCATCTACAAGTCAAACCCTTTCACTTGACCGGTCGAAAGTTGAAATCGGGGCTGAACTGATTTATCGCGGTACTAACACTAGTAGCTTGTACTAGCGATCTCGCGACACTATTTTTCGTCACCTACAAGTCAAACTCTTTCACTAGAGGGGTCGCAAGTTGAAATCGGAGCTAAACTGATTTATCGCGGTACTAACACTAGTAGCTTGCACTAGCGATCTCGCGACACTTTTTTTCGTCACCTACAAGTCAAACCCTTTCACTAGAGGGGTCGCAAGTTGAAATCGGAGCTAAACTGATTTATCGCGGTACTAACACTAGTAGCTTGTACTAGCGATCTCGCGACACTTTTTTTTCGTCACCTACAAGTCAAACCCTTTCATTTGACCGGTCGAAAGTTGAAATCGGAGCTAAACTGATTCCTCGCGGTACTAACACTAGTAGCTTGTACTAGCGATCTCGCGACACTATTTTTCGTCACCTACAAGTCAAACCCTTTCACTAGAGGGGTCGCAAGTTGAAATCGGAGCTAAACTAATTTCTCGCGGTACTAACACTAGTAGCTTGTACTAGCGATCTCGCGACACTTTTTTTTTCGTCATCTACAAGTCAAACCCTTTCACTTGACCGGTCGAAAGTTGAAATCGAAGCTAAACTGATTTCTCGCGGTACTAACACTAGTAGCTTGTACTAGCGAACTCGCGACACTTTTTTTCGTCACCTACAAGACAAACCCTTTAACTAGAGGGGTCGAAAGTTGAAATCGGAGCTAAACTCATTTCTCGCGGTACTTGTGCCGTTAATCATCACTAATTTGTTTCAACTATTACTAGTTACCAGAACCCTCAAACATTGATTAATCACCGCGACGAGCGCCTTCTTTAGACGTTACGCCCGAGAATTTCAAAATTTACCACATATCTATTTAACTATTTCAGTTAGCCTTTTCTGCTGATGTTATAATCGATTCAGTCGGTTTGCTTCAGTGTGAGCATTTTGAAATTTTTTCATCTGTTGGTGGACCGTCGGAGACAAAATAACGTGTAGCGAGTTATCTTTATCGTCAATTGAAACAGATGAGAAGCAATCGCTTTCTCATATTTATCGCTAAGTGTAACACAAGGGATAAATCAGTTATCAGTATCAGATCAGTTGGATTTGCTTCCCTGCTCCTGATGCAGTGTGCATCTCCCAATAGCGACATTTGGAGAAGTTTGGACAATATTCCGTCGTCAATATTCCAACACGCATCGGAACTTAGTCGCCAAAAACCCCCGGGAGCCACTACTAAGGAGCCGAGCCGCCATTTGTCGATACTACCATCACGGCTCTCACATCAACGCTGCACCACATGGTAGTACCCAATCGACCTACTGAGAAATTACCCCAATATTTTTAGCTTCTCTAGTAAGTTGAACCAGCTTACTTAACTGGTAAAGGTTCAAAATATCCAAGTTCCAATTCTAGTCCGTGTTTCCAAGCTAAAAGTCTTTGGAAAAGGTCCAATATTGTTATTTCTTGTCTCAGTTTTCGTAACGATTGATTAATCAGAAGCAGTAGATTTTTAGCCTAAGGTACTTAGCCCACGATGGGGCTGCTATCTTGGACTAAGCTATAACTTCAGTCGCTCGCTGTGAGACAGACGCCGTTTGAACCGTCTCTAACATGGAGAACAGACTCTTGGTTGTTGATGCCCGCCACCCCGGATCTAAAGAACAGACGCATGTGGCCACCTTCTCAGTCTGCATGTGACCAAAGCATCCACCGGGGCTGGGCGCCTGATCTCCGCTTAAGTTACTCGCATCCCAGCCAGTACCACAGGTAGGTAGCGATAGGAGTTGTGAATAAGACCACTATGGAGCCTCGTTTTGCACATTATCCACCATTCGCCAGCCGTTCGACCTATAGGACTAGCTAATCCAAATTGGCGAGCATTTTGTTTGACGCCTGCCATCAGATTTTGTACAGTCGCCTTATCCACTTGCTTCGTCGCAGATCGCCAGTTTGCTTGGAATACTTTTCGCTGCTAACAGTTTTTGAGTCTTTTTATGGTTATGCTTAACTATCGCCCAATGTCTTTCGATTGGTCGAAGTTCAGATGTGTTAGAAAGGTTGTAACTCTTGGGAACAGCCTGAATGTTTTCAACGGCATACCACTCTAAGTATGGCCTTTTTCCATTATTTCAGGATGCCAAATTCCCAGCCAAAACAGCACAGACAACTCATGTTTCTTCAGAAAAATGCTGCAAACACCTTTGAAGACACTCTTTCACGTAAATTTCGCAAATGACGATCCCGGTTGCAACGAAAATGTCGCTTTTTAAGTCACAGGTTCAGATAGCTTGCCAAACTTCGATAGTTAATATACTTGAAAATGGTTGCTCCCTGTCTCCTTTTGGTTGCCCAGGAAACTGTCTGAAATCTGCCTTGGCCACGCAATCAAACTTTGTAAACAATGTCGTATTCAGCTTCCGAGATCTTGTTTTTACCGTAAAGTTTTGCTTATCGTTGCGATTTGGAGTCACTACCTTTCCTATAAGTCGATAGTAGGGGAGATGGGGGCATAATGGCCACCTTAAGGAAAATGGTTATTTAACCATAGAAAATAGCTATAATATGGAGGTAACATTATTGTTTCGTGTTCAGACACTTGAAAAGCCTATTCCCCAACGGGCTGAAACGTGAAAAACTAGATGAAAACGTTAAAAAATGCCTTTTAAAATTTTTTGCCAAAAGCTGAAAACCAGCCACTGTGGAGGCATAATGAGAACCCCCCCTGAGGCAGTATGAGCACCATTAATCAGGGCAAGATGTGCGTTTTCTGCCGGGGAATCTAGCAGCGAATTCAATTCGATGAAGTCAGGTGAGTCGTAGATTCATCAAACAAAGCAATTACAAAATAATCTATGTCTGTTTATAGAATACAAACAATTCACGCACGCTCATACATTAAGTGCTTTGTTCGGAGGATGATGCTACTAGCCGTATAATGTAACAATAAAAAAATCGATCATGAATTGTGAATGGAAAAAAATCACCTCGAACAGAAATCTAACTCTAGTCTTTTGATTACCTCTCCGACACCTTACCAATAGGCTAAATTGTCGGATGAAAACTAGTCAAGGTGTGGCGCTATAAATCAATTTTAATTCGCTGCTAGATTCTACGGCAGAAAATGCTCATTATGCCTCGATAATATGGTGCTCTATATGCCCCTAGTCAACAAATTTAAGTAAAAACGTGTTTTAAAATTGATAAAAGTGAAAAATCAAATATTTTTCGATGGTAAAAATTGAGAAACAATGTGTACATCATGTTGCAGTGCGTACATTATAGATCAAGGTTGTTTTAAGATCATAAGAGCTTATTTCGTGGTGCTCAAAAATTATAATATTTTCGTAACTTGAGAACCAAGCTAGTTTTTTTTTAATATCTCTGTAAAGATGATAAGGAGATTCCTTATTTTGTGAAAAATTAATACTATAGGAAGTACGAAACAAATCCTCATGAAAATTTATTTAAGAAAATACGCACTTTCGTAGAAAAGCGTAGTTCTCATTATGCCTCGGGTGCTCGTTATGCCCTCATCTCCCCTACAGGTCGTTTTTTAGCTTCATGCGCGGTTGTACTGAAAGAATTTGAATTGACATTATTGGATTTTAGAAAAAAGTTCTTCCAAAAGAAAACCTTCACAGAAATAATGATGCCGATAGATATATCGGATATATTTAGAATATTCCATGATACTTTCATTTTACCTTACCACTTTCACCTTACCAACGGATATGAAAAACATAACCAATCGTTCCATGTTCAAAACCAAAGTGATACAGCTTTTGAAAGAAAAAATGAACCATTAAAACAGTCGATCATCAACCAGTCTTTGTTTTGTTTACCTTTTGTACTTTTGTAGCGTTAATATCTAATATTATTTTTCGTAAAAAAATTTTGTAGTTTGTATTTTATCTTATAAAATTATAGAACATAACATAATAAAATTAGCAATAAATAAATATCGAATAATGAATCTCTTCAAAGGAAATTATTTTCCATTGAGATTTCATATTGTAATCAATTTAGTTAAATAATACATTTCCTCGCACGACATTATAAATATTTGTGTTCTCAGCATGATTAAAATTTGCTCGCGTTTACTTTTATTATCATTTTGCTGCCAGACATGCTGAAAACAGTAGCGTCCATTACCAGGGGGCTCAATTGAGCCTTTTGGTGTGGGGGAGTATGGTGGGCCGCTACAAAAATAATAAATAATAATTTTGTTTTTTTTTTAAGTTTAGTATAATTGCAACAGAATATTTTCAAACTTTGCTAGTTGAATGAAATGATTTATTCATACCTTTATCTTAAATCTCGATCCCCGCGTTTAAGTACCCTTTTCTCTTTTTCCTTTTTCTTTGTGTCTATCATAGTAATCAACAATGAACGCTAAACTCAATACTTGAGTCTCAAAACGAATGAATGGACAACAATGTGAAATAAGCTTTGTTTAAATTTGAAAAACTATTGTACAAAAAAATGTTCTGACGGCTGCTTAAAACTAAATAGTTTGAGCCGTTTTAAAAAACGAATTAAAAAAATGGCACGATAAACTTGACTTAAACAATGTTACGGCAGAGATTGTGCTTAAAACCAGTTTGGTGTTCAAAGTTACCCCGAAACATGAAATCATGTTTAAAGTTAAACATTCAGAGAGAGACCCCTAATAACACCCTATTAACATCAGCGATAGCAATCGCTAGCATAACTGAGTACTCGAGTGTCTAGAGATCGGAAATGCCAGTTGAGCATTAGTTTCAGGAGAATCTTGAAAAGGGCCGACCGGGATGTCACAGAAATGAGGTTTGAAAATTTTGGAATTTACCATCAGGCTTTATACTTCTTACAGCAGGAAACCCATTTTAACGTTCGTCGCCACGCTTACTTTAAAAGTTTTACTAGCTGGGCCCAAAGAAATTCTCGGAGTGAGAAAGTGAAGAAGGAAAACTCCATGCTTTGCAACGTGTGGCCCGAATATGGGTCCCATGGTAACAATCGTGTGAAATGAGCCTGTGAAACTTCTATATGCAAATTTAATTTCACTAGTAGGCTTAAAAAAATCAGAGATAAAACAAAAGAATACTGAAACTGTCAAAAGACAAGTTAACAAAAAAAGGCTTAAACCAAACATCGTATCACTGCATTTCTGGGTCAGAGACCTTTGACAAGAGAGAACAGCTTTTTGACGTTCGCTTATTAAAGTTCAGTTAAATATTAAAAACCTGTTTTTTTTACTTTTATAATTTGAAACGGTGTTTTAAATCTGAAATATCAATAACAAAGTCATTTTGAAGACTGCAATATGATACAGTTTGTGAAATTCCAGTTCCAATTATGAACTCAATCTAAAAGTTTAGTTTTTCTTTATGTTTTCATTTGTTTCTTGAATCTTTATTTTTAGATTGGCTTTCATTTTCAACCCATCTTTAGGTTTTCAGTTGCTTTCCGTAATCTAAGTTCAAGACTTCAAAGCTTTTTATGATTTCTCAATCGATGAATAAAAATATTATGCATGCAGAAAAAATCCAAAATATGAGCGCTAATCATCGTAGCAGCTTTGCCTACTAGCGATACGTCGCATACGTCGCGACGTTGAAAATAATAACGACGCACCACAAGTTTCCAAGGATACCTGGAGCATTAGACTGAGTCAATTTGGGGTGATTTTCAAATTTCTCAAACCCTGGGGTCTAAAAAGCTTCCTCTTGGTCCAAAACTCATGCATGATTTTTGCAGAATTTTTAAGTAACGTTTACATGAGTAAATTTGAGCTTTTAGGTTTGTATGGGAAAATTGAATATTATGTACTGAAAAATCAACATCATTTTTGTTTCCTCCATGGAACCGACCCAGCTGATAGTTTTTGTGCCAATTTATAAAATTCCGTAAGGAAATTTTCCGCTGAACAACTTTGTCGAAGACTGTAACTTCGTATCTTATTAGGCAAAAAAGTTATAAGCTGTTAAACAGGGGTATGTCTTTTCGCATTGATAAACAATAAATTCAATTGACATCCCTGCTGGGTGCCTAGCGAGGTATTGCATGGCTACATTTCATGCAATACTTCGTGAGACTCGAGCAGTGATGTCAATTGAATTTATTGTTTATCAATGTGAAAAGACATACCTCTGTTAAACAGCTAATAACTTTTTTGCCTAATAAGATACGAAGTTACAGTCTTGGACAAAGTTGTTCAGTGGAAAATTGCCTTACGGAATTTTTTAAATTGGCACAAAAACTATCAGCTGGCTCGGTTTCAAAGAGGAAACAAAAATGATGTTGATTTTTCAGTACAAAATATTCAATTTTCCCATACAAACCTAAAAGCTCAAATTTACTCATATAAACGTTACTTAAAAATTCTGCAAAAAATCATGAATGAGTTTTGGACCAAGACGAAGCTTTTTAGACCCCAGGGTTTAAGAAATTCAAAAATGACCCCAAATCGACTCAGTCTACTGGAGCATGCGATTGACGGCCTAAGGAAAATGTACCGTAAATAACATAAACAATGTTTGAGTACTACATCGAAATCGCCTACTGGACTGAAAAAAGAAATACAAACCTGCGAATGACAGAAATCTCGCTAGACACATTCCACGCGCTTGTACCGCTCAAAAGTGATTTTTATCCGTTCGCGTATCAAAAAATCTCAAAATTGTCTATAATTTTGATAATTCAAATTACACAAAACCAACGGAAAAAAAAAAGTTTTTTTACACATGTTTTAGATGATTTTGAAAATCAGTTTTTTTTGTTGAAAAAAGTGGTGTTTTTGACAACTTTTACAAAATCATTGATTTTAATACATGGATGATTTTTTTTTGGAAATATTTTTTGTATGTTCACAAGCCAAAAACACGGCTTCATTTTGTAGACAAAAGAATTTGTTTACATCCAATGTAGTTGGTTTGAAAAGCGAACAAAAACAGTCGCAAATGAGTGAATTCACGTCAAAAAAAAAGAAAAATTTTTTAATTTTACGAGAAAAATCTGACTTTTTTTTAAATAAAAAAAATGAGATTTTCTTTGAAAATGATAAAAGGGTTCTAAAACTCTAAAATTTATAGAAATCGGTTGAAATCTAGCTGAGTAACAACAGCGCGAATGAATGAATTCACGTCACAAAATATGTTTTTTGTTAAATTTTGAAAAAAAATTAAAAAATTTTTTTTGTGAATCTTTAAATGAAGACAGTAGTAATTTTAACATATGATCCCTCAATATGTTGCTATTTAAGTTCCAATCAAAATAAGGAAAAAGTTAGGAGCAGATACTGGAAATTAATGATTGTTAAAGTCGGAACAACAGAATATCGTTTTTGAAAGTGTACATAAAATTTGAAGGCTCCAAAGAATGGTTCAGTATAACCACAGGTATAATTTTATATTCGTGACGTGAATTCAGTCAACTACCCTGTTCTGTTTGAACTGCGTGAATTCACGTCACAACTTCAAATAAGCATAACTTCGTTCGTTGTTGTTCAATCGAAAAGCTTTGCACATCAAATTGTGGGTAATTGTTTTCTTTACAACTTATTCGAAGACACCGATATTCTATTTCCACAGAGAGAACAGAAAATCAAAGATGTATGTACTAAAGTCGGAAATGGGTAATTCTAGCGTGAATTCACGTCACAAAAGTAATTAATCACAACAAAAACAACTCAAATTTTAAAATGACCAAATTATGTTCATTTTGAAGGAAATTCAATTTGCGACCGTTTGCTACAATTTTGTTCATTTTCAAATAAATTGGTTGACTTCTAGAATGATAACAGTGCAGAAAAGTCCGGAAAAGCGATTTCACGTCACGGTGGAATGTGTCGCTAGTAAAAAAGCGTCGCTAGTCCTACTGTCGCTATTCGGTTTGGTGCTATACACATAATACATATTTAATAAGCGTGTTTTACAAAAAAAAAAAAGGAAAACTTTTTGTTACCTTCTAGGTTCTTTGTAGTTCAGAAGCCGAAAATTGTGCCATATTTCAACCCTTTTTCGGATGCTTAATCAAGAACTGGAAGCACTTCAACCATTTTTTTTTTTTTCATTTTAATGGATTAGTGAACGTAGAAGTATATAGGATTGAATTTAAAATTACACTCGCTATTGAATGTAATTTCGAGTATGTGAATTGTTGTAATAATTAAATGAATTCCATTTTAAATGTTTCGTGCAGTAGGTATTACTTTTTTCAAATAAATCAAGAAAATACATCGCCCCCCACTTTATTTTCAAACTTAATCCAGTGAATTAAGCCAAACAAATATCAAATTCTACTAAAGACAACTACCGAAACTGAAAGAAAGAAAATAATGTTGCCTGATTTATCATGAGGGTTTTTGGTAACGGAGAAGAAATTATCGCTTTCTCATATTTATTTATCGCTTAGTATTTACCAAGTGATAAACCAGTTATCTTTATCAGTAATGCTCAATTTAATTCCCTTTTTGATATTGAAGATAAGCAGACTTCATATTGTTAGCGTTTTAAAAGATATTAATTATTTTTAAACCTAATCAATTTTCTAGCAGCAAAATTCATTATGCTCGGAAGCAGTTTTGTTACATGAGCGTTCACTATTTCGCCCAATCATTAAAATATGGTTTGTGTGGACCACACGACCGGTTGCTATTCTTGACCATAGCTTTGTGGTTTACAGAAACCAAAACAGGCAAAGAAAAGCCGGAAAATTATCTAAATTAGAAATTAAATGATTGTTAATATGTGTAATAAAGTTTCCGTAACGAAATGGCACCTTCGGAGATGGCGTGTTGATGGGTGTCCCCCTGAGGGGGTCCTTCCGAGATGCCATTGAGTGTCTGCTACCGGATAGGTTAGTAGGACACGAACGCTTGGCTGCTATTTTTGTACTACCAAGCAGCACGTCTAGGGCTCGAACGTGCTCGGACTTCTTCTAGTTTTCGCGAAATGAAATCTTTTGCTGCAAAACAATCAGGCAAAAACAGCTTTCGATATTGTTATGATCTTTGCTTTCGTTCGATCTTCAAACCTGTTACTCGGATGTTGATTACAGACCAGCATCAATTTTAGGGCCCTCAAGCGTTGACCTCCCGCCGTTGCTTTTCGATCCATTCCGGAAGATGGCCAAGTTCGGATTCTACACCCGAACCTTAGTCAGGCAACTGGTTAACGCACATAAAAGTCAAATTAATTGTAAAATATTGCAGTATCGTTACGTTTGAAGCCAAACCAAAGATGGTAAGCCGGTGATGATTTATACATCTCAGAAGATGAGTTGCTCTTTTGCTTCGAGGTATGAAATAATTGAATCGTGTTATTGCACCTGAAACAGTGCACACTATTGATTATTTATTGGCAGCGCAGTTACGGTAATGCACACCTTGAGGTATTGGATCTAGAATTCTGGAAGAAACATTTCAAGCTTTGGAAGCTGCTTCAATGGTCAAACTCTGTTGCTTATCAGGTGAAATATCTTTGCTTTTTTTTCAACATTTCTAAAAATATGTGTATTTGTAATACTAACACACGTAGGATGAATCTTATTTTCAAACATTAATAACCACCGAGGGACTGAAATCAGAATATTTTCATTTTTGTTCAGAACTTATCACTGGTATTTATATATTTTAAGAAGATTTATAATTTGAAGAAATGTAGCTTTTGATTTTATAACCGCACCTAATTTTTCGTCCAGCTATAGGAATCATTAATGTTTTTACTTATGTGCCTATTAAAATATCCCTGAAACAAATTTTTTTTCCGTTCAGCTTAAACTTTCTTTTTTAAACCATCAATATATTTTAGACAAACAAAATACATTGAAAATATGAAAAATGAAAAAAAAACCCACAAAATAACAGGTGCCGTACGAATTATTGATTGATTAGATTAAAATGAAGACTTAAAGGTTAGAAATTTTTTTAGTATCAGTGTTTACTTTTTGGAGTAATTCACAAACTATTTTAATCGATCTAAATAACTCATTTTGTTGTTTTCGTAGTATAAGTATATTAAAAATGTTCGGTACTTGTTATCCAAATCAATATTTTAGATATATGTATATAAAAAAATGTACAGAATGTTTAAATTAATCAATGCTCATCTCATGAAAAAAAAAAGAATAAATTTCAAAATTTACTTAACCTTCCTTTGAGATTAATTAAAAATTGTAATTAGCCGGTTTAGAAGAGGCCAATGAACTAAATATTTAAAGCCTCTATAAATAAATCAATCAATCAATAAATCAATCAATCAATTAGTTGGTTGAGGTCATATAGACCCGGATTACTATTTTGGCTGTATCTTCAAATTTATTGAACTGATTTACATAAATTATACCAGCTTTTTTCAAATTCACTATTTATTTACGAGGGAAAAAAATCATTAAAATTTTTATGGCGTCTGAAAATTGAGCTGAAAGACAAAATGGTCAAAATAAGATGCCGTTTCTGAGCAAATATTGTGAGCATCCCGGTTCGAATAATGAAACTTTTTCATGTCCGCTACATTGAAGCTGATTCTAAGATTCATTTCAAGTAATGAATGTTTAGGCTTCTTAAAAATTTTATTTTTTGTGATATTTTCATCACATTAAGAACAACGAAAAACAGGAATTCCAAATATTCCCTCAGACGATTTCAACCAAAAAGGATTGATGGTGTAAATATCAAATTCTTTTGTTAATTGAAGTGTCGTATTTGAATTCTTATAAGATTATACACATTTCAGAATGGATATGCTTAGGGTAACATAAAGCGTAAAATACTAGTCGATGTATTAAGGATTTATTCTTCAATGTGTTCAAATTCTATGACTTAATACTCGAATTGGTCAAACTATCACGCTCATCTTGATTAATTCATCAGTACGGCAATTCATGAACAGAACGGCAATTTTCGTCATCAAAAGTCCTTGATCCTCATACAAAAAATAGTTATAAAATCATTAAAAAAAATTTTTTGAACTTTTTAAATAACCAGCTGTGGTCTGTAAGAAAAGTTTTTTGGATCGGAGTAAAATTCTTATTTTAGCTTGTCATATTTCCCGATTTTATACAAACTTAAAGATCGGGCCAGGTTGTCCGTATTTCTTAAAATATCTTGAGTTTTGCAAATGTTTTTTTGCTAAATCAAACAAAAACTCAAAACTAATAATATTGAAAAAAAAATTGTCCAAGTTGTATGAAAATGCAAATAGTCGATTTTTTTGGAAGTTTCACAACAATTAAATATCATATTTCAATTGTTTTATTTTTAAATTTTTAATAATTCCTAAGTTTTGACCAAATTTGTCCGTACATGGGGTTGAAATTACTTAAATAAGGTCCCTCAAGAGTTTTTAGGTTTTTTGGTAGTTTGTTGGTTCCAAAGAAAAGTTGTTTTTGTATATAAATTTTCAATTTATCCCTGTTTTTTCGGCCACGGTTTATAGCTATAAATGATTTTATGAAGATGCTTTTTTAAAGTTTTCACTTAAGGCCTTTTAGGTAGGTAATTGTTTAAAAAAGATTAAACGATTATATACACATATGACGCATTTCAGAGTGACGTCAAAACGTTCGCAAAACAATTTTTTGATTTATATGTTAATTTGCCAGTTCATATCGCACATTGCAAAAAATATATATCTTAGTTCAGAATTTAAATCGCTAAAATTTGAAATCAAAAGTGTTTTATTGAACGAATAGTAAACTCAAAAGAAATCGTGACGTCACAACTCGACACTTTTTGTATTTTTCTGATTTTTTTACAAAGCCGTTTTTTACTGCTCTTCTATTCGATCAAAATTTATGTAAATTTCAGATAGGTATCAATGAATTATAACCAACAAATCACTGTTTTTATTTTATTTTTTTTCAAATTTACATTTAATTTTTTTAAACACGGTTTTGCAAAGCGTTCTGACGTCACAAAATATTTTGGGCAGCTACATAAGATAAATCAACGTTTAATCTTAAAATGAATGCTTTATTTGCCAAAATTGCTAGAAACTTATCAAATAATGTGATTAGGTGAGGAAATAGATCCATTTATTCCCAAAAATAATAAGTGCATTAAATCCAAAAAGGCCCATCTAAGCAGATAAGATTTGAACTCTGCGCACATCAATTTTATTTGAAATTTATTTGTGCAATCACTTGAAAATTATTTATTAAAAATTAATACTTGAAAAAACTTATTCGTCGAAGCGTTGAAATGTGTTTAATGTAATGTAATGTAATATTTAATTGCAAAAAAAGGAAAAAAAGTAAATGACAATTTCAAAAACCTTCAAGTTAGTTAATGGATACAAGAGTGCATAAATCAAACTTTTATAATCTTATATTTAAGTTCAAATTAAAATAGATCCTAGGCCTAGCGCAAAGTTCAATACTAAATTTGGGGGATCGTACAATGGAAATAGACTTAAATTTGTATGGAATATTGAGAAATTTTGTTTGGACGGAACATGAAAAGTCAGTTTTGCATCGATTGCATTCGATTTCATAATAGTTATTCACGAAGGTTTGATGATGACAATTAATTCATTCCGAAGTCCCATTTCGATAAGACTATTATTCACTTTCAAACATTAGGTTCTGAAGTGTCAGTAACAAAAAATATATGAATGATCGTTAATCGACGCTTGATGCTTAGTTCATTTAAGTCAAAACTTATATTTCGCATTGGCCTGGCACTGGTTTAAAAACTACAAGCTCAGGAACTTCCAAAGTTTGTTGTTTGAGGTTTAATTCACTTGACTAATTTCTGGACAACACTTCTAGCTTTTAAGAAAAAAATGAAACGTCCAGCTAGTTTATTTAAATTCTGGAAAAAAGATTTGACTTCCCTGATGATCTTTAACCGTAGTTTTCGATAATGTGCTGCCTCTGCACTAAGTTTGAGCTAAGTAGACTTTTCTGACAGTGTTTTTATAATTTTTCACATCTTATGAAAAGGAATTATCGGGACAAACAACGGTTTTATCAGATTTCGATTACATAATAAATTGGGGTAATGGGTTTTGAAAGAACCTGGCACAGTTATATTTGTCTTCTTCAATTGGATCTTAAATTTCTTGAAAATGAATTTGTTTTAAATTTTGAAAAATTTGAAAGAGTGTGCTACAAATGAAATATTGTAGAGGAGAGTGGGGTACCATGGGCCACTTTTTTGTTCTTTGCCTCATAACTTATGTATTATAAAAGATAAAAAGAAAATAATCAATGGAAAGGTTTTCTACATTTTTAAGGTATGATTTGGCTTTTTTTTTAAACATTATTTTCCCGAGTTCTGACTGATAAAAAAAAACTATTTTTTTTATTTTGAAAAATCGTGGGGGGAATCGTGGGCCACCAAATCTAAGTTGACCAAATAACATGCAAAGTTTATGAGTTGACCCAAAACTGTGACTTCCTAATTCATTTAGTTATTTTAAAGCAATTTCAGATGTGGAAATAAAATAGAGAGTTCTGTATAATCTAATCGTTCCAAAAACCTGGCTCGCGAAGATTTTAGCAAAATTCCTTATTTATGTTCGTCTCGCATTAGAAAAGATGGACAAAACATTTTTCATAATTCTACATTTGGCAGAAGACAACTTTACAGGTAGTATTAACGTATTTTAAGTTCTGAACGTGTATAAAACACCAAAATATAGGTGACCCAAGATACCCCACAAAATGTGGCCTATGATTCTCCAATAAAAGAAGTATATGATAAGTAGTTAAATAAAAGAAGCATATGATACGTGCATAAGTCAACATCATATAGAAAAACATGCTTACACAAAGCGAGTTGGATTGAGATTTTTATCTTAACACACAGCTGAGATATTTAGAGTGGCCACGTTACCCCACTCTCCCTTAAAAATTAAAACTTTAAAACACTCAAATTAAAAGAAAAATCGGTCGATAAATACCAAAATTACTGGTGAAAACTGTGTTTTTGTTCATCCCGAACAAATTCCACGTAATTCCAAACAAACTTCAGGTTTGTGGCGTGATCCTTTTTTGTAGTAGGTATAATTTTGGCACTGATTTTGCCTGGGACCTTGTGCTAGAACCTACAATTTTCTATTAATTAATTTTGTGAGTCCCTGTTAAAAGTCTTTTTGTGGGATTTTATGGAAATAAGGGGTTCGATTTGGATTTTCTAGTAACATTCTTTGAGGTGAAAATTTCAATAAAGGACTGTTTTCAAGAGAAATTTTATAAGATTTTTTTTAAAATTTGTTTGATAGAAAAAGTATTAATAAAAAAATACCATGTTCAAAGATTTTTCGAATCACATTGCATTTATCCCACGGAAACTAATTTTGTTTGAGCATAATGCCAGCAAGTAATAGACGCTATTAGCGGGTTTTTTCATTCTAATATAGATATATGAAGAACTGGATCATTTTGCAAGATTTTTATCCAAATCACAGATAACTACCTGCTTTATGATTAAAAAATTGATAAGAATTTCATTTTTATGATAGTTTATTTATTCTCGATTCGAGTGTTCAACTAACGCGATTTTATATTTTTTTATTAGAGACTTTTGTAATCAACCGCGTTTATGCGTTAAAAATTAATTTTCTTAGTTTCGTTAAAAACTTGAATTGAATTTGTTTATCGAATCACATTGTTATATTAATTTAGTATTGAAGAAATACTATTATAGTGTTGAAGTAAAAAGTTTTGACCGTTCCCGAAAAAAAATTGGTCAATTTTCTTGACGTCCCAACGCATTCTTTACCCGGGTGCAACTCACAACCTTCTGAACTGATTTTCATTCTGGAAAATGTATTGAACTTCTCTAAAAATATTTAAGAGAACTTCAATTTTCGACAATATGTGACGCTTAAAGGAAACATGAACTGAAAAACAGTTGAATTTTCGCGACGTCACAACGCTTAAAAATACCTTTATCAACGAGTCTAGAGTGTAACGGTGCAGTGATTATTGTTTATGGTAAAAAATTCGTTTTTACCATCCTTCTGCAATAATTTTTTTTGACAAAGCTTTCAAATAAAGAATAATTGTTCAAATCAATTTATTTTCACACTAAAGTTTTCAAATTTCAACGACAGCATACTCAATTCAGACAAAAAAGGTACCGTAAACTGGGGGACCTTTGATCAACATGAAATATTTGCAGATAATCATCATCAACTAAGTCTGAAATTATCTTAAAACTGTTGTCTATGTTCAAAGTCATATAAATTGATTTTCAAATATGCTAAATTTGGTTTGTGATTGAAGATTTTTTTTATATAACTTGAAAGGTAGGTTAAAAGTTTTAAAATATCTGTTTTTTTCGAAGACTCAAAACCGAACACCCCTCCTTATAAAATGATAGCATTTAAGAGCAAATGGGATGTTTTATATAAAAGTTAAATTTTTTATTATATAGGTATAGTTTTAGAGTTATTTTTAAGGTCATTCTGTGATATTTTTTGGATATTTAAAAACGAACATTTTCTATGAGAAATCCTGTATAAAACAAATGGCTAAAACCCTATCAAATGGTTAAGTTTGAATAAAAAAAATGAACAAAGGAACGGTGAAAGGACCTAGGGAATTGCATGAAGGTAAAATTTCATTTGTTTTTAAGGTTAAAAAACATTGAGAAATGTTTATCATTTTTGCCCCTAGATGTATGCAGCAAACATTGTCCATCTTTTGAGTATATTTGTTTTTGAAAGAAAATGTTGAAAAAATCAATTGAGTCCAAACAAAAACAAACTGTTATAGATGTTTTAAGCCTTCTGTGCTAATAAGCATCAACACAATAACTTTAAAGATGTTGAGTTACGCTTTAACCATAGTGATCAAAGTTACCTCGAAACATGAAATCTGGTTTTGTAATAAATATTTAGTTATAGCCACTAAAATCGTTTGATTATTCTGCTTTCAACGATCATTAGACCGCTGCAAGCTATATACGGAAATTTCAAGTTTTTAAATTTTTACACCTCCCATAACTTTTTTGTTTTGTTTTACTGCCAGGAAAAGCAATAAAAATTTTGGAAGCGATTTGTTCACTTCTGAATTAGCTCAACGAGTTTCAATTTTTTGTTGAAATTTGTGTGGGAAAACAAAATTTTTCATTGAAAAATCCCCACAGATAAACTGAAATTTCAAAAAAATAAAAATAACTTGCATTTTTAAAATATTTTTTTTAAATTTTAGCTTTTTTACCGGCTACTTGAAAGCTGTTTAACCAAAGGATGAAAATAAAAAATCGCAAAAAAAATTTCTTGGCATAGCCAACGAATTTGTTGACTTATAGAAATATTACAAATCTGGAAGCTCTAGTATGCAAATCCTGCCATTTTTCAAGACTTTTCAATGGATTCAGATTTTTTACTTTATAATGGTTATATCTTTTTTCATGAAGATCTTAGCTTCTTCTCATGGGAGTGAAAATTGAAGCTTAAGAATAAAAAAAAACAATAACTAAAGACAAGCTAGTTAGAATTTTATGGAAGATTTAATAATGCAAAATTCTTCTTCCATACAAATTTCCATACAAAATTCTAGTTCATGAATCAACCGAATCATGTCAAATTTTACACTGATACTTGGTGACCCAAAGGCATCGAAAAAACATATGGGAGCAGAAAGTAATTTTTTGCAGCGGTCTAATGATCATGCCTCCCAGCATACATAAAATTGCATTAAAAATGATAACTCAAGTCATTAAAAACGTTACTGCGAATCGTAATTCCAACTAACGCAAATAAAAGGTCGTAAAAATCGTTACTCGAAGTCGGATTAAATGGTTTAAATCGGATATTTGTGATAAAAAGTCCGCCATGTTTGCAGATTTTGAAGACGATTTCGTTCCATTTTTTTTTCTCCCGCGTGGGTCAAGTCAGAGAACATCTTTTTTGTTCTCTCTGCGACCGACAGTGCACTCAAATTGCTTAAAATCAGATGGTTTGTTTGCAAAAATTGTTCATTGACAGGAGCAGCAGGTTTATACTCCTCACCTAAGTTAGTATTTTAAAACTTTTTAGTGTTACAAAATACAACCCCTTCCAAAATATTCGAAAATGAATTAACTGCCGTGATATGACGAAGTGACGCATATCCATTTTTTCGATTATGACTTTTTTACGCTATTTTGTGCGTTTTCCTATGAGCTTTCAAATGCTTTCATCTTGATACAATCCAACAGTTTTCGAGAAAATCGAGAAAAACGATTCGCAAAAAGTGCGATTTATACGCCGAAGTGACGCATATTCATGCGTTTATGAAAAAGATACAGCAGAATTCAATTACCCGTACTATTGTCAACCGACATTCCTCAGATTTTGAAAAAAAAGATATTTTAACATGACAATCTGTTAAAAATAAAATAAAAAAGACCTCCCCCCCACCTTCCTCAGAAAACAGAAGTCTCAAAAAAAAGTTGTAGAGCCTATTTGGTAAATTAAATTTGAATGCAAATGTCAACATCTACATAATTTAAAAACTGGAAAAAAACACACAACACTTGTAGAATAAAATTTATTTTTTATAAATTGTAAGTTGTTTTTTATTAAAAATTAATCGATTAATTGATTAATTAAAAATTAATTAGTTTGTGTAAAGAAATCAACAGTATTATTCATTTTTAAAGCTCAGCACTCGAAAAATGGATTATTTGAAATAAACGCTGCTTGTGAAAAAATCTCCATAGCTCAATGTGTTCACTATCATACCTTCTGTGAATCAACGGAAAAAGGAAATTTCATTTAAATAATCTTTAACTTTTTCTATTCATTTCTAGAACTAGCAGCGACTTTGTGGGCGAGTATTTACATATTGTGCTTCCCCTAACAATACCAATACAGACCCCGTTCGTTTTTGGCAACATTCGATTTTGGCAACATTCGATTTTGGCTACATCCGATTTTGGCACATGTGCCAAAATCGAACGGTTTTTAGAAACAACATTACCTTTTAGTTTTCGTTATAACAGGAACAATTTAATTCAGACAAATACCACTAATACGTTTTTATGTTCTGAAATGGTGATAAAATGCAACAATAAAAACAAAAGTTTTAAAAAAAATTATTAAGTACTAAAAAATGACAAAAAGATGAAAAATTCAAAAAGTTAAAAAACAAATTCAAACAAAAGACTGAAAATGACTAAAAACAACTAAAAAATGATGAAGAACGACAAAAACAGCAAATACGACAAATGAAAACAAACATTATAAACAAAACAAGAAAAGTGCAAAATGCATCAAAAACATGATGAAAAAAATCAAAAATGACTAGAAATGGTTGGAAATTGACTAAAAATAACGTTTTTGATAATAATATAAGTTATTTCGTAAAAATAACTGATAAAATAGTTGAGAAAAAAAAACCGTTCGATTTTGGCAACATTCGATTTTGGCAACACAAAATGTACGAGCGTGTTGCCAAAATCGAACGGGGTCTGTATTTTAAAGCATATGTTCAGATTCCTTGGAGTGTATTCTAGCATCTCTATATTTTTCGCAAAGCTCATTTCCAAGTTTCGTAAATGTTATGTTTATTTGATTCAGTAGTTTGTTGTAGAAAGACTAACTTAGTTACCAGTCAACTCACAAACAGATAAACGAAAATTGTTTTTAATGTACAAAGAAATACATACCTTGAGAAGTTTCTCAGATGGTATCATTCAAATTTTCATCCTCACTCGAATACATTTTAAAAACTTATCTGGCCATTTTAACTGAAGAACGAAATTTGTTACAATTGCACGACAAGACTCAAGAATAAACGTCACACCGAAGGAAAATCGTCAAATCAGAACATACGTTTATACGCCGAACTGACGCATATCCATTTGAAGCAATTGTACGAACTTTACGCAAAATGAAGAGTTGTGTTTCAAAAGGCTGCATTTGTCATCTATCTTTGCATAAATTCTACAGATCACATTTTATGAAAAGTTCCAGATTAACCAATAAA
Organism: Uranotaenia lowii; assembly: GCF_029784155.1. Taxonomy (NCBI): domain Eukaryota; kingdom Metazoa; phylum Arthropoda; class Insecta; order Diptera; family Culicidae; genus Uranotaenia; species Uranotaenia lowii. Next base: position 261,643,162 of record NC_073693.1, on the reverse strand, counting down.
GAGGAAAAAGAGAAAATCGTTTATGCGTCACTTCGGCGAAACACGGCAGTTAAAAAAGTAATCAATGTTCCTCCAGTTAACGGCAACTGAAATTGTTTTGATGGAAAATGAAGCTCAAGAAATAATTATTTCATAATTTTTTCTTATTTTTAGGTTAACCTTTCAAATGCTATGAATTTTTTTTCTTGAATAATGAAAAATCAATACCAATCACAAGAAACTGAAAAATCATGAATGTATTGAATCGGTGAATCACTTGCATTCATTTACTGAAAAAATATGAAAACAAGTCTTTTTATCACAAAAAAGTTAAGAAAATTGTTCAAATCATCACAAATTTGACAACTTTAACTATGCGAATCAAAATCCCAGCAAGTTTGGCTGTTATCTCAGTAAGATTCCCAAAACCGACGAACGGACATTTTTTTTAAACTAATTGTAGTATATTAAACATATCACAACATCAGGTAGAGATCTCTCTGCACGTGAATATTTTAGTTCCATTTTTGATTAAAATATTAGTATGTATCTGTTAACAATATTTCGCTGTTAATGTTAATACAACACGGACAATTATTTGGCTGACGTTATATTACATAGATCTGGTAGTTGGATCGATTGCAGATGTCGAGTTTTTAGCACGCTTCCAACCGGAACGTGCGCTGCAAGGCAAGGTTCGATTTGCAATTACCGTTCCGTGTCCTGCCGGTCGAATGCCCATTTAACGGTTCACTGCATTGCCCAGTTCAATGTCCTTGATGGCCAGTTCGTTCGATTTCCCACCAAGCAGCTCACCTAGCACCTCACTCACCCCCTAGGGATATATGTATGTATATGGTCGTCGGCTTATGAAAGTCGGCCACGAATCGTATGCAAAACAGACAAACATTTAGGGACAGGAAGCGAAAGGACCAAACAAAAAAGTGGAAAGAAATAAAACACCCAACCGATCCACATCAATCGGCAATTTATTCGAATCCAAAGTTTCCGTTTGATTTGCATGCTCAGCTACGATTTAGCAGAAGGACACACGCGGAGGGTTTCGCCAGAATGTGCCCTCGCCTGATTTGGTTTTATTCATTCACGCTAGATACACCGGCAATTCAGATACACGACGACGATGGCTTTTTTCCCGCTTGTGTCCTTTTTATTGAGGACTTCTGTACGACGAGGAGCCACTGAACGACTGGGCCAAGGAACCACAAGGCCCAGGACAGAAGCCTGCCTCTGTGCTTGTGCCGCACTAATGAATAAATATTATTTTTATGGATTTATTGATTAAACATATCGCCAAGGGACATTGTTTTCTCTCTCCACACTCTCCAGGCAGGTCCGGCAATTCCGGGTGACGTCCTGTTTTTAGGCAAAGCCCGACCCAGACTGTCTTCACCAGTCAGTCATTCATTCATTCAGCCAGCCAGTCTGCCCAACCGATTCCGGAACCCATCCGACTTTTTATGGGAACTTTGTTTAGCACCAGCTGCAATGCCGTTGTTGACGTCGACTTAATGGAAGCACCAGAACCAGAAGACTGGAGAAGTGGGGTGGGAATTTCGGGGAGGTTTGTTGGTCCGATTTTTTGGCATGACCACATTTGTTTTATGCCCAACAAACGGCGATGCCAACCGTAACGAATCGAAATAGCGGGCTGCATGGATGGGTGCGATACTGATCGTGGTGCCTCCGTACTACCAGGTTGTTTGTGTCTTGCCACGTGAATGGTGAAAAAGTGTGGTCAATAAACAGGTCGATTCACAGGATAATATCGATTAAACATTTAGTAACGCGAGACGGAATTGGTGCTAGTCAAGAGATATTATTTACTTTGAGATTTTTGGAATTCACTTGAACTCTGAATTAAAAACCTAAAATTAAATGGATGTTTCTTCAACTTTTTATTGTTATTTATAGAGTCGGACAACTGGACAGATGAGCCAATATTTGAGGCTCTGAGCAATTCATCAGGAAAAAGCTGAAATCCATATTCTAAATCTATATTGAAACTGGGAATGAGTTTCCAAATTAGAATATTTATTTAAATAACAAGTTGCAAAAAGTGTTTTTTTTTAGCACGAGTCGTTTATTTATACAACGAGGTTGTTTATTTTGAATTATGTATTTTGAATAGTTTCTGTTGTCGGTCATATGCGGGTTACCGGATAGTCGAGCTTAGTATTCGGCCGAACAGGCCGAATATTAATTCTAAAATCAATATAATAACATAATTGTGAAATTTTTAAAATGCTCCGGATATTTTATAAAATATCCATAAGTAATGTTTAAAAAGCTACATTATCCAAATTTTATGATTTCAGTAGAACATCTTATATATATCCAATTATCCATGTAAAGGGTGATACGGTCAAAGTTCGGTCATGGGAAAACGCGTGTAAATCGGTGAAATCGTTTATTTAAAAAATCAAATTAAATTTCTTCTTCAATTGCCGGGCCTTACGCTTAACGCCTGCCATCAGATTTTGTACAGCCACCTTGTCCACCCTCTTCGCTGCAGAAATCCAGTTTGCCTTGAACTGTTGCTCGTCCTTAGCAGTTTTTTTGGCCTTCTTTAGGTTCCGCTTGACAATAGCCCAGTATTTCTCAATTGGGCGGAGCTCTGGCGTGTTGGGAGGGTTCTTGACCTTGGGAACCACCTGCACGTTGTTGGCGGCATACCACTCCATGGCCTTTTTACCGTAATGGCAAGATGCCAAATTCGGTCGAAACAGTACGGAACAACCGTGTTTCTTCAGGAAAGGCAGCAAACGTTTATTCAAACACTCTTTCACGTAAATTTCTTGGTTGACAGTCCCGGAAGCTATGAAAATGCTGCTGTTCAAGCCACAGTTACAGATGGCTGGCCAAACCAGATATTTCTTCGCGAACTTTGACAGTTTCATGTGCTTGAAAATATCTGCTACCTTTCCTTTTCCTTTGCCGTATAAAACTCCTGTCCCGGAAGCTGCTTGTAGTCGGCTTTGACGTAGGTTTCGTCGTCCATTACCACGCAGTCAAACTTCGTCAGCATCGTCGTGTACAGCCTCCGGGATCGCGCTGTCGTATTTTGTTTATCATCGCGATTTGGAGAGCTCGATGCACGGTTGTAGACGATACACCCAGCTTATAGGCGGCATCTCGGAGAGAGAGGTTAGGGTTTCGCTTGAAACTACCGGCAACTCTCTTTGTCGTCTCAGCGGTTTCCGGTTTTCGATTTCCCTCCGATTCAAACTTCCTGGCTGTCGACAAACGTTCCCCAAACACTTTAATTACATTTATAACGATTGATTTGGCAACTTTTAGCGATTTTGCCAGCTTTGCGTGCGAGTAGCTCGGATTTTCGCGGTGCGCGAGCAAAATTTTGATACGCTGCTCTTCTTCGTTGGACGGCATTTTGGCAACCGAAGAGTGAATTCCAAAATCAAAATAGGAGCAACATTCTACACACACACACACACACACACACACACACACACACACACACACACACACACACACACACACACACACACACACACACACACACACACACACACACACACACACACACACACACACACACACACACACACACACACACACACACACACACACACACACACACACACACACACACACACACACACACACACACACACACACACACACACACACACACACACACACACACACACACACACACACACACACACACACACACACACACACACACACACACACACACACACACACACACACACACACACACACACACACACACACACACACACACACACACACACACACACACACACACACACCTTCAAAATGAGGGGTGTTCAGGTTTTTGAAATGCAAAATTGAAAGAAATACGTCAAGTTGATATTGACCAAATTTTGACCGTATCACCCTTTATCTTACACAGTACAACGTTCTATACTTTGATCATCGTTTATTCCAGATTTTCCCTGGATATATGGCTTGCAAATAAATCCGATAAAGAATTCGAGACAAGTCAAATTTGACCGGGATGCCCATATATTGTTCAAAACTTCCAGGATTTTTCTGGGTTTACTCAGATAATTTGCTAAACCAAACCTATACTCAAATTTGTCTGTGAAATTTCCAAAACGATTTAAAAAACGAACATATTTTTTTTAATCCATTAATTTTCACTTTTTTCTTGTTTGTTTTTGGCCTATGTATATTTTCCTTTATTGACAAGTTTTTTCAAAAAATCGTCTTGAATTGCCCGACCGAGTGGTAAAAAGTTTGTCTGCTCGAGGTTAAAATCTTTTTTTTTTACACCTATTTTTGCGAGTGTCCAAACGCCAATTTTATCAATAAGTAGTGAACTCGAAAAAATTACAACACTTTGTTTTATGATTAACTTTCGAGTGCAAGAATGGATAACACAGGTAACCTTGCTGAAAATTTGATCAATTTCCAACATCAATGCATTCAAAAGTTATTCACAAAACGAAGTGTTACATTTTTTTTCGAATACACTTTTAAGGAGGCACAAAAACATACATTTCAACAATATATCTACCAATTTCATTACAATCAGAGGATAAAATATAGTCTTCGAGGTTATTTGCTTAAATTGTGAGATAAGTTTTGCAACATAATTTATGAAACCTGTAATTTATCCATGCAAATTTCTTTTAAGCCTTAAACCCTTAACTCAAAAAAAATTAGAATGTCATTTTTAAGGCGAAATTGGATCTTATAAGGTAACATCCCAGTATGGAAGTATAAACATATTTGAGAAAACCCTCAGAATTAACTTGGTATTCAAATTACTCTCGTAAAAAGAGGCTTACATAGGGTAAGTTGTCCTACCTCGGACCTATACCCCACTTTAGTCCTATTTTACAAAAAACTGTAGAATGTTAACAGACATTAAATCAATTCTATTCTGTTACTTTTCACATCATTCATATCTTTATGAAGAAACTAAACAATATGCTATGGAAGGATTTTTCACCAGTTTTTCTAAGTAAGTTCCAGTTTTCAGTTCTTTCTTTAAATGCCAGAATATATTCTTCCATTCTTTGGACCTAGGTCTTAGTTCTAGGACCAAGCCTTGAACGCAGGGTCCAAGCATGGAAATTTAGATGTTTCCGAATTTTGTTTATTTCTGATAAAATATACTTCAACTGATCATTGCAGGCGTTTACATAGACGAGATCAAAAATATGCTCCTATTCTGATATCTAAATAAGATTACCTTGTTTTTGACGAATAATTTGTGATTTTTCAAAACCCATCGCTTAATAGGTCCAAAGTAGGGCAACTAATCCTATGCCAATATTTTCCATTTGAAAACATATGTTGTGAACCATTGCCCAAAACCATGGATGGCAAAACTGGTTTGGATCGGCTTGTCCAGTGAAAGAGAGTGCAATTTTTTTCGTCTTCTCCCCCAATCTGTGAGAGGAGAGATAAATCGCGCTGAAATTAAGAGTGAGATTGTCAACACATAAGAGTAAGTGAAAGCATTCACATCCGCTGATGAAGAGAATTCCCTTGTCCGCGCAAATCTGTTGCGCATTGTGTTGAGAAGAAATCTGAGCGCTAACACTGATTTTCTAGAAGTCGTCCTGTTGTTAATTGCAATTGATTTTGTAATAAAAATAGTTAAACCTCTTAAACCAACCAAACTTTTTTGTTTGAAGATATAGAGACTGAATTTCTGCAAAGTTGTAGATGTCATCAAAATATGAAACTTTGCTGAAATAATAAGAGCTCTTTCTCTATTCAGTGCAGAGTTATAAAGCTTTTAGTTTAAAACATACTGAAAATTTGTTTCTTGTACTTAACTATTGTAAATTTGGAACTTACATAAATATGATGTTCTCAACATTTATTGCGATACTCAATACGCACATTTTGCACCATTGCAATGGTAATCTTTGGTTCAGATGATATTTGAACGGTGTTTTTCGGTATAAGCTACAAGTCACCTTCTTCTTATCCCTTTTGTTCAATAAATTAAGGCGTATACCGCACCGCTGTTTCACCTTAATTTATGCAATCTAAGAAGAACTACATTTCATTTCCAACAATCTACTGGTGTCCTTAAAAATTTCGTTTTTGTTCTTCGTGGTGTCCTGATTTTTTTTTACAAAACCACCTGGCACCTCTTCTCCGAATGCTACCTTTTGCAAGAAGAAAGAATCCAAAACAGCAAACAGCAGTGGGCATGGAGGCAGAGGGAAATTGTTGTTATTTTTTCTACGTTTTGTGGTGGGAGCAGAGATGCCAATGTGCCTGATTTTTCAGGATTTGCCTGATTTTTCGAGGCTCAGCCAGACAACCTGATAAGCCATTAATTTTGCCTGATTTTTGAAAATATGCCTGATTTTGCCTGATTTTTAGGAATGTGGGGAAAAATGGGTTGTAAGGAACTCGATTAGATACCATTGTTAAAGTTAAAAAGTGAAAATGTGGCTGAATCAAGGCAATCGAAAGATTTCCTTGAATTCTTATTTAAAAAAGGAATTAAAGGGAATCTTTCGATTGTTTTGATTCAGTAGAATTATTCAACCAAGTAAGATCATAACACATATTAGAGTGAAAATGTGGAGCGATGACCAAAAAAAAGCACTTTGAGCGAAATTTCCGTTACTTTAACATCTGATTTTGCCTGATTGTTATTTTACTACTTTCCTGAATTTTCGAAAAAAAAAAGTTTTGGCAACCCTAGGTGGGAGTCAAAATAACTTTTTTTTTCGTTTACTTTGAGGCGTATGATAGAAATACAGGGCGCTCTTTGTTTACTATTCATACAAACAAATTACAAGTTGGCAATGTCCAACAAATAACAAGTAATATTAATCCATTCTTAATAAACTTATTGCTATCTATTTGTTGAAATTGCTATTTGTTTTCAAGACCATTCATCCAAAAAGTATTTAGAAAACAAAAAAGAAAATTTAGATACACCCTGAAGCAGAATCGTTTCAAAAACAAACACCGAACGACCGACCGGTAAGCAGTGAGCTCGGTTTGATGCGCCAAGAGAATGCCGTTTCAAATCTGGAGCTTTTGGATTTCTAGTAAACATAAGCATTATGAATATCTTTTTAATTATTGTCATGCTTTTGTCATAATGCTGATGGCTAGAAGTTGATAAAATATTGATTCAAAAACTAAAAAAGATTAATGGACCGGGACGATTTCATTGTTACGGTCATGTAAATTCACAATGACATTTTTTTCTTTTCGGGAATCTACATTGTGCAATTTAGGTATTTACACAGAATCACTCAATATACAGCCATGGCCCCACACGACTTACCTTCAGCAAGGTTAACTAAACAAACATTACGTCATAGGTCACGTTAAATTGGTAGAAATAACTTGTTCCAACTATTTGCAGGTTCAAACTGTAAAAGTACATGATTATAGTTTAATGTACATAATGTTTTGAAAGAATTGATAAGGCTGTTCTTTTTTAATTTTGAAATTTTTTGGCTTTCAGACAAATTAATTATAAAAAACAGTGTTTTCATATTCCGTCTATAATTTTTTTAACAATGGTTTTTATAATTCATCCAGTAGAGGGTGAAAGTATCGTTAGACTCCCTGAGGTATTCATAAAAAAAAATTCATGAGCGAAAACTAAATACCAAAGTGTGTTTAAGCCTAGTTCTTAAAAATATCTTGTAGTTCAAAGCATATTATATTCTGGTAAATGAAGCACACAGATAAGTAAATGGAACAAACCAAACAACTCACAGGTCAAAATAAATCTAAATTTGAACATGCGGGCGTGAAACAAATGGCAATACACAAACCTGGATCTCACGAAATCAACGGCGCTTTTCCAGTATTGATGCTGGTGGTCCTGATGAACCCAAAATAATCTATGCCAACAATAAAAACCGAAACCTCATCACGCATCGGTTCCCGTTAACACCAATCAATCAGATCGAGGAGATGGTGATGATGGTTTCCCGAAGGATTTTGCTTTGCTTCCCTAAAAAGAAATGGAATGGATTGCGTACATGTTAACTCATCATTTTCACGGCTTATCCTGCGCACGCCAGCAACGACGACGATGACGTCTTTCATGTTCCGCATCTCGCTTGCTTGAGGGACGCCTGACGCTTCAAGTAATCCAACGAAACGCATCGGGTCGTTTTTTTTTTTTTTGCAGACATCTAATATCGTTATTCTGGCAATGTATGTAACCGATCAGCCGCAAAGGAATTGCTTCAGTGGCAACAACTGGATGCGGAACCCGAAAAAGTTTTTGGTATCCGAACTGATGGCTATGCAAGGCGGCAAAATCGAGGATAAAGATTGGTTTTCGCAGCGTGGGTGGCCTTTGAAAAGAGCTTTAAACTTGATATCAATGAATGATTTGCAATATGTGCTGAATGATCGCATTCCATTGCATCTGTTTTTCAGAGGTCGATGTAAGAAGAACAATGAATCAAATGGGTCAAACTTATAATTAAAAGTAAATCAAGTTGTTCATTTATAGTTGAAATAACAATAAATTTAAAAGTTGAACTCATTAGTTGTGAAGCATGTTGGGCTAAGAAACAATCTTTTCAAATAAGAACGTATATATGTATGTTGATAATTCATCATGGGTGCACTGATTCACCGCAGTTTTATCAAAGAATAATCCTTCCTGCATTCCTTAGATTAATGGTTTGGCAAACCTCAAATGAAGGTAAAACAAACCCGATATAATGGCTTTGTATGAATTGATATGAAATGTGTGTTTGTTGTGTTACTTTATTTGTTTATCCTGGAAAATAGTTCAACCATCTCCAAAACAAATTTAAAATTTATTAAATGTTCAACAGGTATTCTGGCCTCCGTTAATATACCTGGCCAGTTTGCAGAGATTGGTTATTCTTATTATCAAAATTATAATTTTATAAATTTTTCTAACCCATTCGCGGTACTATTAAGACTCATGCCTAATGATGAATTTGCATATTTATTGGAACAAACATTGATTGATTTTCTCTGTATAAATACATTAGAATTTTCAAGTTTGAAGATCTGTTTTGGTTGAGGCTTCCACCTATCCAACGGTGTCGAATTTATCACAGCGATCGGCAGCGCAAGCTATATATTTGCTTCCAAAAAATCAACAGAGTAAATCGAACTTATTTTATCATCAAATTTGGGTGCTCAATAAAGTGAAACTTTATTAGTTCATAATGTCATGAAAGATGTTACTCAGCTCAAAACTGTAAAATATATTTTGATATAGAACTTCTTTATAGACATTTATGATTTTGTAAAGATAAAGATGCCTTTTTTTAATTGTTTGAAGTAAGAATAAAAAATCTATTTTATTTTTATTTTTGTGTTTCAGTTGTCGTTTTTGATTGTTCCATGGAAGATGTTTAAAAATTCCTAGAAAATATCTAATTACATCGAAACGATTGAAGATTCAAATCGTACATTAAAAATTGGTTATCGTCGACTTGAAAATTTGACTTTTTCCAGCTTTTTGGAGATTTGAACCCCTGCGACTGCCCTTCCCCCCCAAGCGGCAAAAAACCGTTACAAAATACTCGCAAATGCTCCAATATAAATAACTATAAACTTTCCCTAGTAGATGTGTATTTGAACTTTAAAAAATTTTCCACTCCGTGTGAGTGTTTAATCAACTAAGTAGGTTATATATCACTTACAGGCTACAGATTGAAAAAAGTCGGTCTACCAAATTCAAGAAGTTGTATCTTGCAGTTCTCTTGATCGAATTACACCAATTAACTTCTGTTAAGTTACTTATAGTGTTGACTTTGAATTTTTTAACTATTTATCTACAAACCATTTGAGTTTGGTGATGAAAAGTAGGGATTTTTTTAAATTTGCACTAATTTCCCTCATATGCCGAAATTTACATGAGCAAATGGTGATAAAATCTGAGCTTCTTAATTTTTCATTTTGTTTTCAATTTTAATGGAATGTAAAATAGGAAAAGTTAAAAAGGGGGTTCAATATTGTTATAGCACTGAAATACTTGACTATTTTTGTCTGTTCACGTCATACATAGATTGCCTTTACCAAGCAGTTTCTTTTATATTCGCTCAGATAAAAGAAAACAAAAAAAATCCTCAAACAATTATACGAAATTATGTTATTGGAAATTTTCTTTAATTCATCAGAAATCTCTACCATATTTAATGGAACAGATCTTGGTCATTCTAAGAAGTGAAAAAACCATTGGACCTCAAGCCTTTGTAGTGAAAAAATTAAATTGTAGTCAAATATTCCATTAGTGTGATCATTTTTTCAGTAGGCGCTTAAGAAACGTATTACTTAAATTGACAGCCTCAGGTATCTTCTTATCTTTCTGTTTGACACCAATATTTCACAAAATAAATTCAATAGTAGGAAATATACAACATCCTGCTGATGCTGCATGAAATCAATTTTTAAGCAAGATTTGGGCAACGGGTGGTTCCATATTAAGATTTTTCAAAATATTTTCTAAACCGAAGAAATCAGGACAAAAAATCTATATATAAAAAAATGAATTTCTGTCTGTCTGTCTGTCTTTCTGTCTGTTCCCTATAGACTCTGAAACTGCTGAACCGATTTACGTGAAACTTGGCAGGTGGGGGTATTGGAGGCCGGGAAAGGTTCCTATTATAGTTTGAGACCCCTCCCCCTAACATGAAGGGGGGGGGGAGGGGCCTCCCAAACAAAAGACAATTTTTTGCATAACTCGAGAGCCAATCAAGCAAATGGTATTAAATTTGGCATGGGGTGGTATTTGGGAACGGGGAATATTTCAACGAATATTAGATACCCCTTCCTTCTCTCAGGAAGGGGGGAGGGGAGCTACCTTACAATATTTCATATAACTCGAAAATTAAACAAGATATTGGAAACAAATTTGGCATGGGAAGGTATTTCGATACGAAAAATATTTCAATGATCATTTGAGACCCCTCCCTCTTTGCAGTTGAAAGGGGAAGGGGCCTCTTATATGTTTCTACGATTGTTATAGACCCTTACGCTTTACAGTGTAGAGAGGAAAAGAAAGGAGGGGGTCCCAGCTTAACAGTAACAGGCTCTCTTATCAGTTTTAAAGCATAAATTCAGAACATTTAAAGCAAAAACAACCAAATTTTATCAGTTGGATTGTTTGCGTACGATTTATTTGGAACCCTACTTTTTTAGGGCGAAGCTTTAAGAAACAGATTATTATCAGATCTTAAACACAAATCAAGATTCAGAATATTAGTTTAAGTTATTTTTGTGTAGCAATCCGAAACTCCAGCTGCAGCTCTATTTTTATAGCGGTTGTTGATGAATTATATTATATTTTGATTTAAAATAATGCCAACAAAACAATAAAAATTTGAATAAATTCTGAAAATATCATTAGATTTTAAAAGGTGTAGCAAAGCACACCGGGTCAGCTAGTGATATATAAAAATATAATTTTTAGAAATACAAAGTAAAAATTCATTGAAAAAATGTGTGAAAGTGCACTTTTTTGCAAAAGTGTACAATATTTATCAAAAAGATTTGGAAGTTGGTTCCAATTACATGATAAATTTTTCTGAAGACTGTGAGTAATTACCGTGACTTATTTATTTTATTTACATAGTATTCCGTCTCACGACATAACTTGACGAACATAATTCCTATAATTCACTCGGTCCATGGCAACCGTTCTCCAATTCCTCGGGCACCCCACGTTCGCCAGATCACGCTCTACTAGGTCTAACCACCTCGCTCGTTGCGCCCCCGATCGTCTTGTTCCTACCGGATTCGTAGCGAACACCTGTTTTCCAGGACAGTCTTCCGGCATTCTTGTAACATGTCCCGCCCAGCGTATCCGGCCAGCTTTCACAACCTTCTGGATACTGGGTTCGCTGTAGAGTCGCGCGAGATCGTGGTTCATCCTTCGCCTCCACACTCCGTTCTCCTGTACGCCGCCAAATTTGTAGAAGCATAAAGTTTTCATATCTATAAAATGAAGACTCAGACAAATCAAAAACAATCTCAGACAGGAAAAAAATTAATCTCTTTTCCAATAGTTTTTTTTAGTTCGAAAAATATCCACTACTTATTCATATACGTTTTTATGAATTTCTTTTAATTTTAGGAATTATTAAATATAAAGAACCCGTCCCACGTATTAGGTTTCCAAATGTGGGTCCATCATGTTTCAATCAGCTTCCCATCATTAGGTGAAAAATGTATGTCCAATCCCACAACAATGTTTATTTACGATTGATGGCACGCCACATAAATAACGTCTCAATCAAACAAACTGCCGTCATCCCTCACATGGCCCATCGATATCCAATGATGCAGTTCTGGTAATCTTTCTAACAACAACCGGAGATAAAACAACCTTCAACAAATAACATCACCCAGTCAGTAGTTGTGTTGCCATAAAAACCAATCAGTCAGAATTAAGTGATAAAAAAGCGACCGATGGCGATGGTCCAAACAATTAGACCAGTATGTTTTGTGACAACTTAGCGGAGAGTTAGGGATCAATGGGTGGATAAAAAAAACATACGCAGAAATCAGATCCCTATGAAAAGATAGTTTTTTTTTGTTCCTATATCTACGGGTTTGTACCCAGCAAATTTCACCCTCCCTAATGGAAAAAAAATCCACGAGGCGTTCCAGCTTGTACCTACATGATGTGATGAGCAATAAAAAACGAATCTAATCGTCCTGTAACGATCTTATTGCGGTGTCCAGTGAATGAGCAATAAAATCAATAAAACGAGATATTACTGGGAGAAATGCTATGTTTTATTTATCGATTATGTTTTGCAATGCTACTTGAAACTTAAACGTTCTTGGAATTTTGAGTATTACTGACTGTGTTGATATGACATTTTTGAGAAAGATTTTCTATTTCGAATTGTTAGAACAGGACTGAACATGATAAAATTAGTAGGGGAGAGTGGGGTATCGTGGGCCATGGGGAAACGTGGGCCACTTTTAATATCTCAGATGTGTGTTGAGCTAAAAATCTCAAACCAACTGTCATCGTCGTCGTTTTGCGTGAGCATATATTCCTATATGTTGTTGACTGAAATACGTATCATATGCTTCTTTTATTTATCAAGCTAAAAAAAGTTAGAAAAATTAACTTACATAATTAAAAAAACACCCGCTAATTTCATCGATGGGGAACCTAAAGTGCATAACAAAAATACGCTCATATGCTTATGATCTTAGTTTTGTAATGATCTTTCACGTGGAAGAGGAATTTTTGATGAAACATCAATAAGTCACACAAACGCTACCAATTTGCAAATCATAGCTTGTGGGGAATCGTGGGCCACACATCTTGAACCAACTAAATTTTCATGTTTTTATACAGATTCAGAACTTAAAATACGTTTTTCCTATCTGTTTAGTTTTCTAACGCCAAATGAAGAGTTTTAAAAATATATTGTCCGTCCTATATAAGAAATTTTGCCAAAACGTTCGCGAGTCAGGTTTTGGAATCTATGCGATCATACACAGCTCTCTTTTTTATTTGATCATCTGATATTGCTTTAAAATAACGAAATGAATTAGGAAATCACAGTTTTGGGTCAACTCATAAACTTTGCATGTTATTTGGCCAATTGGGATTTGGTGGCCCACGATTCCCCACCATTTTTCAAAATCCAAAAAATATTGCTTTTTTTCAAACAGTCAGAATTTGGGGAAAATAACTTATTAAAAATTTTAAAAAAATACATTATGATACCTTGAAAATGTAGAAAACCATACCATTTTTTATTTTCATTTTATCTTTTATAATAAAGAAGTTATGGAACAACGAAAAAAAGTGGCCCATGATTCCCCACTCTCCCATATAAACTAAAAAATTTTTACATTCATCGAGAGATTTTGTCATTTGTTTGTTCGATTACTGGTGGTTTTGTAAGAACAAGACATCTCGCCTAAAAAAAGAACAAACAAACAAAATGAGCTTTCATTACGTCGTATGAAACAAAACGTAAACAAACAGGTTTATTATGAAAAAAAATAAAATAACTGACATGAACTAGATGCAACTTCATTCCATCATGAATATTTGTCCCAGCTAACATGAAATCGTAATAGAAATGATAATCCAAATCTACTATGAAGACATTTTCAGTAACCATCGTAAACACGTTGGTATTGAGTGATTTTCTATCATTCATTTACGACAAGTTTTGCCCAAAACCAGTTGAATTGGATAGCAGTTAAGTCAATTTGTAAATATGTCTCCACAAAATTGAGAATCTGTGAATTTGTGAAATAAAAATTTCAAACTTGTTTCAATAACTTTTGCAGCAGTTTTCTGTGAATTCTTTAAGATGTATGAAGATGTTTCATACGACGTAATGAAAGCTCACGTGAGATATAATCATTTGAACAATCATCTACAATGTCAAAAAAAAAATCATAGTTCTGTATCAAAAATTCTGTATACAGTAAAACTTTGTAAAATTGAACAGAACTGAAAATAATAATGTAAATCTTACCATGAGTGTTATTTTTTCTTCTAAATTGATGCTAAAAATATTAATATAAAAAAATTTGTTGGACTACCATCAGAGAGTTATCAAAAGTTGTTTGAACAAAATTTGAATTTGATCAAAAACAAGCGTTGATTTTGTAAAGGAAACAGTCAAAACCGTAATGACATTCGTGAAGCTATTAATCACAAACTCAAACTTGCACATATGCTGGACACTTAATGCTTTGAATAAACCCTGAATGAAAAAAACAACATCAAACGTTCTCTGCCGGGACGAAAAAGGAAGATTAAAACTGCCCACGGCAATAGGACCTGCCAATGACCACCGCCCGAGGAGAATTGATTTAGTGAATCATCAATCGTTTCTAAATGCATTCCATTGATTTGTTTTATGTTCTGGCTCTATTTGGTCAGGATTACGAAAGCTGCATCCGATTTCTGTTAGAAGCAGGTCCTGTTTACGATCCCTGAGCCAAGGGACCCGCCAACAAAACAATCAACCGTTTGTGAGCTGTATCTAACTGAAAAAGGTCCCGGCGTCGGCAAACCAAAAAAAAGAAGGATCTTATTTTCTGCGGTTTCCGTCCTTCCTGTTTGCCCATCCGCACTATGTATGATCTAGCTTGGATGAGATGGTCCGAAAACGGAAAATCGTAATTAGGGGACAATTTCATGCTGTCCGAGGGATTACATTTCGAGCGAATGATGGGCAAACGACGGAAAAGTTAGGATCGAATGCTGCGCAATTAAAACGATATTTGGATCGGATGACCAGGAAGTTGAGTAAGTATGTTCCACAATCGAACATTCTGTCAATTGTAGTTGGGCTTCATCAAGATTAAGGTTAATGTTGAATTGAAAAAAATACTGATAAAACACTTTTATTCAAACATGTAACACTATTCCTTGGATTCTTCTTTTAAACCTTAGAAATAAAAATTCCTCAAACTTTCACTCAAACTAATTAAAAATAAAATGAATCGAATCAGAAGGTGAGTTATACCCAAACAAATTCAAAAGTAGAGTAAAAATTTAAAAACTTAGAATTTTCCAAACAAAGTTTACAGCACACAGTTGTAAGTCCCCAAAAAGCTGAAAAAAACCACATCCAAATTTTGTATGTAGGATTCGAATTTAAATACTCAAGGAACGTTATGGACCTTTTGAACACCCTCCATGGAACAATCTAGAACGACAACATCCTCCATGTGTTTGCAAATCTGTGACAAATGCTGAACCAAGAGTTTTGAATTCAAATTTCAATTTGCAGATAAGATCTGTTACCTTCAAATGGATTTTCAGAAAAATAAATTTCCCATCTATTTTTGAAATAAGTCTTGAATTAATAAAAACCACCGATTTCTGACCATCTTTTGTTGTTTCGAATATATGATAAATGATTTTTCTTTAGAATTGAATCAGATTCTTTGATTTATTGATATTTTCAGTTCAAACTATACATATATTATTTTACATAATGGCTTAACTCCCTACGTGTTTAGATGTTATTTCTATTGATTTGTTTCGGATTTTTCATAATATTTTATTTTAAATACATGGTAGACTAAGGTTCCCAAAAGGGCCGTAGGAAAAACTGACTCATGGGGGGAAGGGTTTTGGTGACGGGCTTTTATCTATGTTTTTTTGCCCAAAAAATAATTAAAATAAATTATGTTTGTAACTACATAGGTATTTGAATATTCATTTCATTCATAATAGTACTCGTATTAAATAGAACTTTAGAAAAGTGATCCTTAGCCTAAAGGGTGAGCTGATTTTTAGTAATGAAAACTTTAAAAACAAAATATGGAATTTTCTTTCATCGATTGTTGAAATTTTGGCTTGTTTAAGAGTCTGGTACATATATCAAAGTTATTGGATTTGAGCATAGAATAAGTTCTTTCTAGGGTAGTCTTCAATTTCTTTTAAAAAAATTTATTCTATACTCAAATCAAACCAGCCCAATCTGCCAAACTCTTTTGCAAATTCTAGGATTCTAACTTTTGATGAAAATTTTTAAAAACTTTCAAAACAAAATAGTAAGAGATAAAAAAATTTCGAGTCAAACTCTCTTGATACAAACATGAACTTATTTTAATTTAATGATTAATGGCATTTCGGTGAATTATACATTCTAATAGGAAGAATTTCAAATGAAAGTAATGAAAATTATAGACGGATAGATTAGATTAGGAAGCATGAAAGGTGTTGAAAATGAGCCAAGAGCGTGATTTGAGAAAACTTCTTGCCGCACAAGACCATTTGTCCCACATCGTATTATTGTCTAGAAGAAGCAAAGTCGATAGGCTGACTTTGCATTGATCTATACAATGATACATGGATGGATCGAAGCACGTGTTTTTCGTACCCCGATCGGGGTACGAAAAACACGTGCTTCGATCCATCCATGTATCATTGTATAGATCAATGCAAAGTCAGCCTATCGACTTTGCTTCTTCTAGACAATAATACGATGTGGGACAAATGGTCTTGTGCGGCAAGAAGTTTTCTCAAATCACGCTCTTGGCTCATTTTCAACACCTTTCATGCTTCCTAATCTAATCTATCCGTCTATAATTTTCATTACTTTCATTTGAAATTCTTCCTATTAGAATGTATAATTCACCGAAATGCCATTAATCATTAAATTAAAATCATAAACCAGCGGTGATAAACTGTTAACACAAACATGAACTTAATTTAAGATTATGATTTGAAATTTGGCTTTAAAAAAACTGCAATATTAATAATGCTAAAGAATACACCGAGAAGATATAGAATTTTGAGCAGATTTTTTTGGGTGAAGATCAAGACATGTTTCTTTAACAGCAAATATTTTTCATTTAAAATCAATTCTATGATAAAAACAACTTTGAAGATGATTTTTTTAAATTTAATTTTGATAATTTGCTTTAAACATAATAAGAACATGAACTCAAATTCTTCTTTATATGTGATTTTCAGCAGGATTGTGTGTATAAACTTATTCTGATTAAAATATTTTTGAAATCTGGTAATTTAATTGACATGGAAATTTTAAAGTTTATGTTCTCTTGAGTTCCTCAACAATTCAATATTGATTGAAATACTCATTCACAAGCTTTATCTTTTTGTGAATTTTCAATCTGAATTCTGAACTTGAATTCGAAAATTAAATTTTGAATCTGTTTCCGAATTTCTATACGATTTATGAAATGTACAAAAATACTATTTCCGAATCTTAATTCCAGACCAGAATTTTTCAAGCCAAGTTTAGAATAAGCAGAGTGGCAGAATCCGGACATTTAATTTCTAAATAGACTACCAAAATTCCTTTAAATATCCAGGCAAATTTGGTCTAAACCCAGAAATTACTCAACAAAAATCAAAATATAGAAATTTAAAAAAATATTTTCTTTATGAAAATTCATAAACAGTTTTTAAACCATATTTGAGGCTTCGATAAAACGTTTATTGATTATTTTTTCAAAATCTGCTTAAAATTTTTTGTTGTGGATGCTAAATAAAAATTTTTTAAAAATTTTCTTTAATTTTGTTTTTCAGATTTGCCAAATAAAATGAAAAAAAAACCGGGAAAAATCCGAGCATTTTTCAATGAAATCCGGGCAATCAGGTCGGGCCGAACTGCTTCCTTATTTATTATCAAATATCCGGGCAAACCCGGATTAAACCTTAGTTTAGAGTCCTTATTCATTAATCTATTATTTAAATTCTGTAGTGCTGGTTTAATCTAAATTCATTATTTAAATTTTTTTAATCTATTTAGTGAATCTGAATTGAATTAGGAATTTCAAATGTTGAATCTGAGTTTCCATTTTGGATCGTCACTAAGTGTTAGAATAAAGTTTGAGAACTTCGAGTTAGAATATAAAACAAATTATTCTTTTTTCCATACTCGGAAAAACTATAATCAAAATATTGAAAATGCATATGATTATCAAAAAACATGATTTAATTCGATTAAGATTTTAATTGCAAAACCAAATTTCAGCCGGATTTGATCTTTTTTTTAGGCAAATTAAACAAAAAAAAAACAAATTGCGATGTTTTTTTTTATTATGTTTTTTAAACGAAATTTTTTGAGCAAGTTTTAAAAAAAATATTATGAAAGGTTTTTAGAAGCCCAAAATACAATTCAAAATCGTTCGATAAGTTTTGATGAAAAAAAATTTTTATTCCCTTTTTTCTAATATTTGTGAGTAATTTCTGGGTTTTCACAAAATTTGCCCTTATTTTGTCCCGAATTTATGGTCGTCAATTTTGAAATGAAATGCCTGGATTTTGCAAGGTTTTATATAAAAATGCACGAATATATCCTTGAAATTTACTTGCATCCTTATGATAGACACTGAAAACATGACCAACATAAACACAAAAATAGTATCATGTTCCTATACACGAGCTAAGGCCGCATTATGAAGGGGGGGGGGGGGGGGGGGGGGATTTTGAAATTCAAATTTAGTAAGAAATAATAACAATACCAAAAACCAATACCAATACCATGCCAATACCAAATAATTTTCAATTAGTTTTTAATAAAATATTCAAAATGATGATTTTTAATCAAAACAATGAATTTTAAGTCAATATATTCGAAGCACCAGAAAACGAATGCGAATTACGACTTCGAATAAGAACAAAATTTGAAGCTTCAGGCATAAAAAATCAGTGCATAGAATAGAAAACATCAAATAAAACACCAGATTTAAAACGGAGAAGTGAGTCATTTCTTGAATGATCCAATACGAAACTGATAAAATTGAAAACAAGGAATTTCAAGTTTAATTTTCTTTTTTAAAATTTCAATTTCAAGCTAAATTGTCGTATATAAAATTCAGATGTATATTCTGCCAAGACGATAATGTTTTGGAGCACGAAAATTTAATTTGAAAACAAAGGCGAACTTTTTAAAGATATTTCAAGAATTGTACTACTTCGACTAAAATTCGATAAATTTATATTTAAAAAAAAAAACAATAAAATTTGTTAAATTTATTTGAAAATTCAATTTAATGTATTCAATTTATCGGCCTTACCATCAAAAGCAGCAGCATCTCCTTTCTTCTAGCGAGGAGGATGCAAAAGGGGGTGTAAGCTTCCATACAATTACTATACATAACTCGAGAACTTTACGAACAAATGGAACCAAATTTAGCATGGAAAGGAATTTGAATACGAAAAATCAGGTATGGTGAATTGAGGTTCCTCATTTCTATTAGCGGGGAGATGTAAATAGAGAAAGGGGGCTTCCATACAAATTTTTTGCATAACTTTTAAGGATTAGTTGAGCAAATGAAACCAAATTTTGCATCAAAAGGAATTTAAGTACAAGAAATATTCCTATCAATATTAAGTACTCGACCTTCATCCAATGGAGGGATAGAAAGGGGAAATGGGACTCTCTTATATGTTTTTGCGTAACTCGACTAGCCAACTAACCAAGCAAATGGAACCAAATTTGGCATGGTATGGAAATATTTCTTTGATTATTTGAAACCATTCCTTGTAGGAGCATAAAATTTACGATATAGGAAGGGAGGAGGAGAACTTCCAAACAATTTTTTGCATATCCTGAAAATTTATCTTACAAATGGACAACATATTTGGCAATGAAAAATATTTCTAAGAAAGTTTGGTACCCCTACTATATCCCAGAAGGGGAAATAGGAAGGGGGAGAGGGACTATGTTACAATTTTAACATAACTCTAGAATCGGTCAAGCAAATGGAACTAGATTTGGCACGTGAGAGTATTTGGATTCGAGAAATGTTTCAATGATTATTTGAGATCCCTTCCTATTTCCAGTAAGGAGATTGAGAAGGCGAGGGGGCTTCCATACAAATTTATTGCAAAATTCGATAACTATTTGAGCAAATGGAATCAAATTGGCATGGGAGGATGTCTGGATATAGACAAAGGGTCTATGATTGTTTGAAACTTCTCCCGATTTGTATTGGAAGGAATGGAAGAAGGGAGGGGCCCATACAATTTTTTCCAATACTCGAAAACTGATCAAGCGAGGGGAATAAAATTCAGCGTGTAAGGTGATTTGGGTAGAGGAAATGTTCCAAAGATGCTTTAAAGCTCTTCCCACCTTTCATTGGAGAAACAGAAAGGGAGAGGGGGTTTCCATACAATTTTTTGCATAACTGATGAAATAATCGAGCAAATGGAACTAAATTTGGCATGAGAGGATATTTTGATATGGAAAAAGTCTCCATGGTTGTTTGAGACTCCTCCCTGACCCCAGTTTACAAATTAGAAGAGAAGAGAGAGCCACTACAGTTTTTTTAAAGACGTCGAGGGTTAATCAGTTAAAAGGCACTAAATTTGTTATCTGATTGGGGCTCTCATATTTTTTTTTTTGCATTACTCGCTAACGTTTTGAGCAAATGAGGTCAAATTTGTCTTAGGAAAGTAAAGGGAATAAACATTTAAGACTCTTGCTTTCTTTTTAGTGGGGAGCTAGAAAAGGGAGAGAGGGGCACCCATACTTTTTTTCAATAACTCGAGAAATGATCGAGAAAATTTTGCATAGAAGGGTTTGGGATACGAGATTTTTTTCTGGATTATTGTACAGGGGTTATTTTTAATGATTGGAAAGAAATCAAGCAAATAGAACCTTATTTGGCTTGTGAGAGGAATTTTATACAAGTAAAACATTTGTTGTGGCAGAATTTAGGAGCTTATGAATAAATAAATATGTACAGAGTCTTAATTTAAAAAACAAAATTTATAACTTTTTTGATAACAAGAATTGATCACTTTTGTAAAATTTCCATAAAACTTAGAAGGTGTAGCAAAGCACATCTGGTCAACTGATTAATATTTAGAATGAAGATGAAAAAGATAAGTTTTTAACATTTAAGAACGAATTAAATATTCCGACCATTTCAAAAATCTATTTAAAAAATTTAATCAAAAGACAGGTTCGCGTTTTAATGATTGATTAAGAAGATATTGGTGTCCTGAATTCTAATCTTTGGTATGTTTTTGTATGTAACCTCTTTTTTTGGTGATATTAAGTTGATAAGATTAAATTGGAATTAGTTTTGAGTGAAATCAATTATTGATAGCTGATGAGCTCACAAATCAACATGAAAGAAAAACAAAAGATCTGAATTTGTTTGTTATACTTTATTTAATTAAGGTAGAAATATTTTGATTGTGATATTTGATGAAGATTGATGTAAAATCAACAAGTTCTAGAGTTTATAAAATTTGGACAGACACAGAAAAAAGTTTTAAAAAACAAAAGTTTTATTTCATTTGACATCCGTTAATCTGAAATCTGCTAAACGATTTGATTTTTCTTTGAAAAATATCTGATTTTCAAAGTAGTTAAAACTACTTGAAAAAGCGTCAAAAATCTTTTATTTTGAAGAATTGATAACATTAAACAAATACAAAACTTCTTTAACTTTTTTCGTAATCAAAATTACTTGTAATCTTGGGAAAAATTGAAAGAAGCCTTTAATTCAAAATCTTTATTGAATATTTAATAGTTTTGTCAGAAAAATACAGTATTTTCTTACATTATTTTCAACCTATTTTCAAAAATTTCAGAGCACAAAAATAATTATAAATTATTCCTTGAATTCATTTCACCCCAGAAAAATGTAAATTTTGTGACGTTGTGTAATTTATCGAAATCCTTTTGAATTTGCACTGTAAGGATTAGAAAAACAAGAAACAGATAATAAAATTGAGGCTGAAATAAGTTTGTTGTAGAAAATTTAATATCAGCATAGAAAATGTAATTATACAAACGATTTTTTTTCTAATTGCTTGGTAACAAATTTATGGATACATTTATTAATAAAAAAATTTTTAATTCAAGGTAGGGTTCATGACATACAGATTTGAGTTTAAATACAAAAGTGTTGAAAACGCAGTTACCAACGCAGGTTTCAGTGGTGGAAAAGAATAATCTTTATTCAGTTTCGTCTGTGAGGTCATTAGAATACAACAATTAGTGATAGCTAATTGTCACTTTCCACTTCTTATATTTAGAGTTTCCATTTCCCGGCCATTTTAGCATTCCCGGGAATCGGGAAATCTGACAATCCTTTTCCCGGGAATTCCTGGGATCCCGGGAAAAATTTAAAATGAAGATTTAAACATAAAGATATTCACCCTCTACTGCGTACGAATTCTTATCAACATTTTTTTTTTAATTTCATGTAGTACCTAGTATTGCAAAACCTTTCAAACTTTTTTAATTCCTCAAATATTTAATAAGCAAACCAAAGACCCCAAAACAAAGTACTTCAACTGACAAACTGGTTTGATTCTAGTTGCAAAAATTTGAATTAATTAAGAAAGTTTTCCCTTTATCGATAGAAGTTAGTTAGCTAGACTTAAGATTATTCATCAAATATCGTAAATTTTCAGATAACAGTTTTACAATATGGTACTATAAAAATAAACAGTATCCGGTAAGTTCTAAATGATGAGTGTTGCAAAATGGAACATTCAGATTCATCCCGTAGCGCTTCATTATTGAAATTGTTCGTTTTTATAGATTTTTTGTCGTTTTTCACTTTTACACTAAGTTTTCGATTGAAAAAACATTTTTTTTATCAAATTCAATGTATTAACCAGATTTAAGAAAAAAAATATTTATGACTAACCATCAAGGTAGAACCACTGATCACACTAACATGACACTTAGAACAAAAATTAGACCATTTTCTGACTATTTTTTTCTGCAAAATTGACAAAAAAAATGCCATGAAGGAAAAATGTACCTGTTTAGCCCGATAATATCGTAGAAATTGGGAGGCACTTTAAGTTGGGGAATTGGGATTTTTTTAAGTTGGGAAGCACTTTCTATCTGGGATAGCATTTCTTCAAATCGATCGTTGCGCACTCTGGAATCGATTTTGCGTACTGTTGGAAAAATTATCCAACAAACGAAATCGAGTGTCCAGTCAGTATGATCAGAGGTAGAACTATCATTTTTCTTGCTCAATCTTATTCATTTTTCCAATTTAGATCGTGTAAATGTGTAGTAATTCAGCACATTTTACTGGCTTCGGGAATTCTCGGAATTTTTTAAGCGTTTCCCGGGATTCGGGAATTCCCGAATTTTTCAAATTCCCGGGAAATCCCGGGTAGGACACTCTACTTATATTCCCTAACCGGGAATGTACTCATTTCTCAATGAGTATTTTGATATTCTTACCCAGAATATTTGGCAACACTGTTGTGTTACCACGAACCCAATTTAAGTATTCTCGCCTAACTGTGTGGTGATGTAAGCATTTGTACCGTGTTAAACCATTAAAACTCCCACCGTTCGCACCGCCTTGCATGTTCCGAGTTTTAAAACCTATGGTTTTGAAAAGGTTTGTTAAAAATTGTTACATTTGAGTTTTCTTGGAATTCAATGTGCCTCCATGCATCTATGTCAACAAAAATAGAACTATAAATTATCAATGAAATAGGTCGATCGGTCTCAGCAATGTTTTAATAAACAGGCCAAGCCCAGCGTACCAGCACTGTGTTTAATTGATCCATTTTCCAAACATGCGTCAAGGTCTGGCACATGAATAACCTAAACAACTTTGTATGTTCCTGAAGTCCCACCGGCCATCGGCAAGCGATGTTTTCCATTTAGCATTGCAGCATCCATATGCGCACAGCCGTCACATTCAAAATCCTCGACCGTGAACTTCGTGACCTAGAAACGACGATATCGCCTAGGCTAGAGATGGAAATGCACCCATGCAATGCACCCAGAATTTTTGTATGTTTATGCCGCCATCCCCAGAATATGTTGTAGATACATACATAAATATTGGCCGGCCGAATGATTTCCATTAAGACTCGAGAGCTCATTGCCGGCACGCCAGGAGACCCACTTGAAGCGTTATTCTGGTGGTTGGCTTAGTTTTTAGAACCACGTGTATGTGATGCTATTTTCGTATCCTGTTTATCCGGAAAACTGTAAACTATTTACCCTTTTCCAATATGAAACAGAGAGAAAAATGTGTTTAGCCTACATTCGGATGAGTGCACCACCAGGAGGATGCACCACTAATGGATGCATCTGGAAATCCTGTCAATGCGCCGGGACCGAGACCCAGGAAAATCCTTCGGGAGCAAAGAGCGTGGGTCGCTGAATGATATGTTGAAGCTAATTAAAAGAAACGGTTGTGGAGGGCTACTTTCGGGGTTTTTTTTCCCTAGAATTCTTCTAAATTCTATGGTTGCATTTCAGCTGAATGCATCGAAGCGATTGTAAGAAGGGTTGTGTGATGCTAGACTGATTTTAAGAAATCATTAGAAAGAAGAGAAAATGATTGACAAGCACAAGCTGGACAATTTTCTTCTTAGACCTATTTTCTTCAGAGACCACATGCTTTTGATCAAGAAAGGATTTCGTGTTCCGATTGTGCAATACGTTACCAGGTAGGTGTGAATTGCGAAGGACTCACAAAGGATAATAGAGATAATCTCGGTTGATAATGCGATCAGAAACTGCGCTTCGATTTTCAGGTCAAGAAAAGAGTGAACCAAACGGACACAAAAGTGCGTGGGTAAAAAAAAGTAAGATCGAAAACACGAACTGTCATTCATCGTCAAAATTTCTGATTTAAAGTTTTAGATTTTTTTTTTTTGTAGTTTTTGCGAACGAATGATTTCAGAAGACTTATCTTTACGATGCTTTTGAGGGTGAACTTGATTAAATCTCACATTTTTTTATCAAACTTTAAACTTTTCCCCGGAACTAAAATTGAATCTTTACAAATTGAATTTCATTTCAATTTTGATCCTCTTAATTTCAATAAATAAAAATTGAACGGTTTATACGGACGACCATTTTAAAAAGAGGTCGTCTCTTAATTGGATGACTGGAAGTTTGTTGAGATTCATTGAATTAAAGGGTGATACGGTCAAAATTTGGTCTAGGGAAAACGCGTGTAAATCGGTGAAATCGTTTATTTAAAAAATCAAATTAAGTTTCTTTTTCAAGTAGAATTAGTACCTATAAAATTCAGGAAAAATATTCAGTTAGGCTTCCGCTTTTCCAAATCCGAATTGCCGGGCCTTACGTTTAACCCCAGCCATAAGATTTTGTACAGCCACCTTGTCCACCTTCTTCGCCGCAGGAAGCCAGTTTGCCTTGAACTGCTGCTCGTTCTTAGCAGTTTTTTTGGTCTTCTTTAGGTTCCGCTTGACAATAGCCCAGTATTTCTCAATTGGGCGGAGCTCTGGCGTGTTGGGAGGGTTCTTGTCCTTTGGAACAACCTGTACGTTGTTTGGCGGCATACCACTCCATGGCCTTTTTACCGTAATGGCAAGATGCCAAATCCGGCCAAAACAACCGTGTTTCTTCAGGAAAGGCAGCAGACGTTTATTCAAACACTCTTTCACGTAAATTTCTTAGTTGACAGTCCCGGAAGCTATGAAAATGCTGCTTTTCAAGCCACATGCCGTATAAAACTCCTGTCCCGGAAGCTGCTTGTAGTCGGTTTTGACGTAGGTTTCGTCGTCCATTACCACGCAGTCAAACTTCGTCAGCAACGTCGTGTACAACCTCCGGGATTGCGCTTTGGCCATCGTATTTTGTTTATCATCGCGATTTGGAGTCACTACCTCCTTGTAAGTCGATAGTCTGGCTCGTTTTTTGGCTCGATGCACGGTTGTAGACGATACACCCAGCTTATTTGCGGCATCTCGGAGAGAGAGGTTAGGGTTTCGCTTGAAACTACCGGCAACTCTCTATGTCGTCTCAGCGGCTTCCGGTTTTCGATTTCCCCCCCGATCCAGACTTCCTGGCTGTCGACAAACGTTCCCCAAACACTTTAATTACATTTGTAACAGTTGATTTGGCAACTTTTAGCGATTTTGCCAGCTTTGCGTGCGAGTAGCTCGGATTTTCGCGATGCGCGAGCAAAATTTTGATACACTGCTACACGGCGTTTTGACAACTGAAGAGTGAATTCCAAAATCAAAATAGGAGCAACATTCTGCACACACACCGTCAAGATGAAGGGTGTTCAGGTTTTTTAGATGCAAAATTGAAAGAAATACGTCAAGTTGATATTGACTATATCATCCTTTACATACATACCTGGAAAATGTATCGAATTTATCATTTATTTTTTCTCAAAATTGACAATCATTTCAAATCACAAACAATATTAAATTTGGTGATATTTTTGCCTTGTGTGACCTTTAACTTTGGCGATTTGAATAAAAATTCAAACAAATGGACTTTTTATCGCAGAAATATTAACATAGACAGGAAAACGTATCACATTGCTTGCTTTCAACAAACAGAGACAGCGACGATTGTTTTAGTGCTCATTTATGGTCAAGTTCCGAAAATCCAAAGCAGTTTTCTTTAAGCCTGCAGAATCAATCTATAAATCGAATGGCTATAGACGGTAAAATTAATTATTTTGATTGCCATTCTATATAAATCTGCCAAATTTTCATAACTATTCTTATTGGTATGCAGACATGCTGTGTACATACACTGAGCTTTCAAATGAGGTTAAGCGCAATGGGCTACCTGTTATGTTCCATATACTTTGGGGCCGTGATTATACCGCGCGCCGTATCCCAAGCTTGACAAAGTGCAGTTTGCTGAGATTTGTTCAATTTGCTCTCGATTGTTTTTTTCCTACATTTTACAAACATCAGAATGGTAGCTCAAGTAATCCAATACTTATTGCTTATGCTTATGCTTATGATACATACACAGCCAGATCTTGTCAGCATCCCGGTGAGTAGTAAAGGTACCTTTACTACTCATCTTAACTTGGCCGGGCCCACTGTGCAATATAGGGCGCAGAGACAACTGGAAGGAAGAAGCGTGGACAACAGTACCATACGTTTCCATGTTTATTAAGTGTTGAAAAGGTTCACGTTGCAAGCACATTTGCTAAACTTTACTGTGCTTCTTGATGGTGACCCTTGTGAGTTCGTCCTTCTTTGGATGGAAATGAGATTTTTCTGCACAGAAATCCAAAACATTGCGATATGAATTCAATCAATTGTTACTTCGTAAATATATCAAATCTTGTACTGAACGTTTATTTTGTCAAACCAAATGTTTCGGATTTTTATGCACCATCATCTCTCGTCATTGATAAACGCTGAGGTGGTCTAGTGGATAGGCTGGCGCGAGTCTGGTAACCCAGGCGTACTAGGTTCGATTCCCGGTATCGGCAAGAGAATCTTTTGGGTTCGAATCCCATAAGTTGCCGACAGGTAAGATATGCTTGGTTGTATAAATAAATAAATGCTATTGTTTTGGGATTACCATCAACGGAGAACGAAAATTTGAATGGAACTATCGTTGCACTCGCGAGTGCAGTAGCATGCAGCTTGGAGGATAAAGACATCGTCAGTGTGAGACGTTTGAATGGCAATAAAACTCAAAAAGATGCTCCGGTTTTGGTTGTTTTTGAATCGGAAACAAAAAAAGAAGAATTATTCTACAGAAAACGCGTGCACGGAATTCTTAAGGCATCAGATATTGGTGACTTATTTTGTGGATCATTTAAAACTGTTACGCTTCGGGATGAGCTGACGTCATTTGGGAAGGGGTTACTTAAGGAATCGAAGCAAGTACAGGATGAGTTAGGCTACAAGTACGTTTGGCCAGGGCGAGACGGAAAAGTGCTGCTTAAGAAAACTGATGGATCTAAGGTGGAAAAAATTGGAACGAAGAGTGAGCTGCTGACTCTGTTGGAATCTAAAAATAAACGTGCATTAAACGCTTCTTCTTCCTCATCGTTCATCGTGTCGTCGCCGAAGCGCGTGCAGAGGAACAACTAAGAAATACACCAGAAGAAAAATAATATCTAATGGATTACACAATAAACAACTATTTATACAATAATATTAATGAATTGAATAAAAATGCATCTAATATAAAACAAAACTATAGTAGATTGAACATTTTCCAATTAAATATACGGGGTTTAAACAATTTAGCCAAATTTGATGATCTCAAACTTATTTTACATCAACTAAAGGAACCAATGGACGTAATAGTACTCGGGGAGACATGGATTAAAGAGAATCGCACACATCTAATTAAAATCCCTGGCTATAAAAGCTTGTTCTCTTGTCGAAAAGAAAGTTCGGGAGGTGGGCTTGCCGTGTATGTAAATGACAAGTTTAAATATGATGAAATCATGTGTGAACATGAAGATGGCTTCCACCATATTCACATCAATTTGAAGATGAACGATCAAAAAATGGATTTACATGCCATCTATAGGCCACCTTCTTACAACATTGTACATTTTTTCTCAAAACTTGAATCTATTATGTCAAGTTCTAAGCAAGGGTCCTCTTGTGTGATAGGTGGGGATATAAACATTCCGATCAATAATCTCACCAAGCCCAATACTGTCGAATACAAAGATCTACTGAAATCTTATAACTTTTATGCAACAAATACACATGTCACGAGACCCATAAGCAGAAACATATTAGACCACGTTTTATGCTCCGAAATGGTCCAGTCAAGAGTCATAAATGAAACCGTGTTTACAGATATCAGCGATCACTGTTGCATAATTTCATCGATAAGTTTACGACAAAGCATACGTCTTCAGGAACTTGAAAAAGTTGTCGTTAATTATTCTTTACTTAGTGAAAAGTTTGAAGCGAGCTTAAGCAATATAAACCACTGCACACCCCATGTACGCTTAAACAAGATTATTGATCTATACAATAATTTGAAAAGAGAATGTTCATCAACTTATACAATTAAAGCAAAGGTAAAAGGGTTTTGCCCCTGGATTACGTTAGACCTCTGGCAGTGGATGAAAATGAAAGATAAAATACTAAGTAAATTTAAAAGAAATCCAAATAGCCATTATCTCCGTGACCTCCTGAAGCACACATCCAAAAGTCTACAAATCTTGAAAGAAAAAACTAAAAAAGAGTACTACAGAAACCTGTTTAGTAATGCGAGCTCGAAAAATATGTGGAAAAGTCTTAATTCCCTATCCGGAACTTCAAAAACTGAGAGCCAAAAAATTAAGTTAAATAAGGAAGGAAGACTTATAGAGGATCAGCAATCAGTCGCCAACGAACTCAACGATTTTTTCAGTAAAATTGGGCCCCAGCTTGCCACTACGATCACTAGTCAAGGTGACGTCAATAGATTTGGAACACTTACGTCACAACGGAACTCGATATTCCTTCGACCTGCAAGTGCACAAGAAGTCACTGTACTTATAAAAGATCTCGACTCAAATAAAAGTGTAGGCGCTGATGGAATTCCCGCTCATTTCATTAAGCGACACTATAGTTATTTTTCGGATTTAATCAAAGATGTTTTCAACGAAAGTCTATCAAATGGAAAATTCCCAGATTGCCTAAAAATTGCGAAAGTTGTCCCTGTCCATAAACAAGGACCAAAGACAGACCCCAACAACTATCGTCCAATCTCAATTCTGCCAGTCTTGAGTAAACTCATTGAAAAAATGTTAGTCTCACGAACTAACGACTTTCTTCAACAAAATAATGTACTCTATAAGCATCAATATGGATTCCGATCAGGCTCAAGCACCACTACTGCGACCTCCGAGTTGTTTTCTGAAATTTATCATGCACTAGAAAACAAAAAGAAAACTGGCCTTCTCTTTCTGGACCTGAAAAAGGCATTCGACTCAATCGACCACACGATCCTTCTGAAAAAATTAAACTCTTATGGGATTCGTGGAAAAGCACATGACCTCATGAAAAGTTACCTGTCGAACAGAAACCAGTACGTGATATCAAACGGATTTAAGAGTTGTCTTTGCCCTCTCAAAGTCGGAGTGCCTCAAGGGAGTAACTTAGGTCCCCTGCTGTTCCTGATCTACGTGAATGATTTGCCTAACTTGCAGCTCCATGGAAAACCCAGCTTATTTGCTGATGATACCTGCTTACTGTACGTAGAAGAAAATCTTAACGATATGATCGAGCACAAATCCGAAGACATGAGACTTCTCCAAGAATTCTTCAGCGAAAACAAGTTGTCCCTCAATTTATCCAAAACGAAACACATGATCGTAAATCCGTTTCAATCTGCTGACACTGAAACACATGAGCTTATTGTTGATTCGGTAAAAATTGAACAAGTAACGGAATTCACTTATCTTGGGTTGACGATCGATTCAGCGTTAAGATGGACACACCATATACAAAAACTTAAAAATGAAGTCGTTACAGCATGCGGACTCTACTGGAAAATCAATAGCTTCGTACCTCAAAAACAACTTTCCATCATGTACCATGCGTTTGTTCAGTCCAAACTTCAATACCTGGTATTCATCTGGGGAGCCGCAGCCAGAACAAGACTCAAACCTCTACAGACAGCTCAAAATCGTTGTTTGAAGGCTGTATACAAGCGTCCAAGGCTGTATCCTACAAGGAGTCTCTTTCATGAAGCAGATGAATCTACTCTGCCAATCAATGCATTAAGAGAACTCCAAGCTGCATCCATAATCCACACTCATCTACATAACCCACTTGCACATCACAATCAACAATACGATCGTCCAGACCACAGATATCCTTTAAGAAACCAAAGCAGCTTGTATGTACGACAACCCACCACAGAATTTGCTAAAAAAGCTTTCACTTACTACGGTAAAATCTGTTACAACCAACTACCTGCGGACATACGATCTGAAAGAAGCACCACCAAATTTAAAACGCTCATCAAAAAGCACATGAGATCTAAATTAGAATCCTTCATCCAATGAGTTAAGCCAACAGTCCGTACTTCGGTAGCCTGCCAACCAGCGTTCCCTTAAAAGAGGATCCCCTCACTGGGAACGCATGAAATCTCTGAATCCTCATCGCCTGAATTTAGTTATTCAATAAAACTAATGCCCATGCAAATCTTTTTATCTTCTCGCCACCAGCAGCCACCGCCCGCCACCACCCACCGCCTCCACCCACCGCCTCCACCCACCGCCTCCACCCACCGCCACCAGTCACCCACGCCAGAAAACCCATTTATTAACAGTGTTTCTCATATCAAAATGAAAGTGAAAATTGTAAAAAACATTGTAACAACACCGTTGAAAAAATAATTTAAAAAAATCGAATAAAGAAGTGATGAGGAGGTTTTATGCCTTTGGGAGAAGTGGCTTGAAGAGTGCTACACTCCCAGGGGCTTTTCCCTGCTTACACAAAAAAAAAAAAAAAAAAATGCACTAAATATTTTAGAGGGAATGCATCTGGGGTTGATCTGAAGAGACTACTGCAAGCGGAGTGGATTGCCAACCATTGTAGGTCTCTGAAGGTTGGATGCCTTCCATCGACGAACCATCGCTCGTGGAAGCCCTAGTAGAAATTCGAAGGCCAAGCCACATAGACATAAGCTGGACCTTGCTACCGATAGGGGAACCGCACATACATACATACAAACACCATCATCTCTAGTAATTGACCTTGGATATAGAGCCGATACTTGCTCTCTTGAAAAAAAATATTGAAAGAACAGAGAAAAATTAGTACTACCACAAAATCTTTTGTAATGAATTTTTCAAAAGATCTTGCGCAATAAATGTGTAAGTTTCAACATCGAGACTAAAATTAAAAGCTGGTGATTGTAGCCAACTTCCCTTCCACCATGAACAACATGAAACCTGATAATGTTTCCGACATTGTTTTGTTGTAAGACACAAGTGGTATTATTCTTATTTCGCACCCCTTTTTTCATATTTTTGGTCCTCAACGCCAATTGCAACGTCCATAAACAGTAAATTTATGCTTGATTTATCCATTATTCAATTCAAAACAAATTGTAGAAGAAAATTTTGGTAATTTTCAATCATTCATATTAAAACAAGCAAAACACATAGTGGTACTATTCTTATTTCGCTCACTATACAATCATCGCTGAAAACTCGAAATAACATAACTTATGCTACCAAAGTGTAAGCAATATACATATATATGTTAAACTTATGGCTTAAGCTATTAGAATTATACAAATTGGACGATATTCAACACCTTATTTGTACATTCTGAATGGATATGAGAGAGCGCAAGTTTTGCTCTCAATGCATTCTAATCGATGCCAGCGAAAATATTTGCAGCACCTCTCATTGGACAATTGTTCCAAATGAACCATCTGATTTTGAGCAATCTGGCAGCACTGTTTATCGCAGAGAAAATAACAAGGTTGTTTTCTCACTTGAATTCCGCGCGGGAGATTAAATTTGCAAACATGGCGGACTTTTAAAGACTTTAAGTAACGATTATTACGACCGTTTACTAATTTGGTAGGAATTACGATTCGCATTCACATTGTTAAAAATTCGAGCTCTCATTTCTAATGCGATTTTATGTAGACTGAGATGATTGAAACTTTTAAGTCGAATTATTCAGTGTAAATATAAAACAAGAAGTAATTTCACATGGAAAAGTAAAACTCGCGTAGCCCCTTTTGCTTCTTCAACAGGCCCGTGCGAAGGGCCCGTCCATGGGAGGGAGGGTTTTCGAAATTCAAATTGGGCTAAAAATAACAACAATACAAAAAATACACAATAAATAAGGAAATGGATTTCTAATATGATTTTTAACTCATAATTATAACACAAACTAAAAAAAATATAAATTTTACTGATGAAATAAATCAAAACTTCCAAATCAAATCATAATGAAAGTTTCAAATCAATGATTTTTTTGGTAAGTCATTGATAAATTTTCCAAAATGATGTTCCTTATTCTTGATAAGAATTATCGATTTATTTCTAAGCAGTCTAGTTTTAAAATTTTTAATAAATATTCTCAACATACAGATTTAGGAAAAAAATCGAATTCAAAAATAAATGTCCAATAAGGTAAAAAAAATAACTTTGATAGGTTG
This sequence comes from Uranotaenia lowii, assembly GCF_029784155.1. Taxonomy (NCBI): domain Eukaryota; kingdom Metazoa; phylum Arthropoda; class Insecta; order Diptera; family Culicidae; genus Uranotaenia; species Uranotaenia lowii. The sequence continues at coordinate 261,609,863 of NC_073693.1, read as the reverse complement.
TTTAAAAAATAGTTAATAAGGAATTGCTATTTATTATTACCCTCAATTTACATTTCTCTTCTTCATTTTCAACTGAACAGTTGATTGTAAAATTCCGCTGTAGTGTTTTGAAGTAAAAAAATTAATCGCGACTTCAAATTTGATTTTTTTATAACGAAAAAAAATAAATGTTTATGTTTTTAGAATAACGAAAATTATGAATTGAAAAACATAGACAAACTTATCAAAAATATTCCGAAATTTTTTAAATTGCTTGGCTTTGAAATTCAGAAGGTTTAAATAATAATTGAAAAAACTGTATTTTGAAAATCGATAAATTCATTTGAAAATTGAAATAAAAAGATTTTCACAGTTTAAGAGATTTTTTTTTGCAATACACATGTTTTATCAATATAAAAACTTATTGAAATTATTTTAATGTGATTGTTGGCTTAAGGAAAAGTATTTTTTGGTTATGTTTAGCGTCCTGAACTCGAATATTTTGTCAAATTTGGACTATCACATATAAGTTTGGTGATATTGAGTGAAATCAGTTTTAAGTGAAATCAATTATTGATAACTAATTAACTATCAAACCTACATTCAAGAAAAAAATTATTTTTTAGAACATGCATCATCATCATCAAAATGTTAACCTTGATTGAGTGAGGTGCAATAAACAAATGATTCTGATTTTGTTTATTGTACCTCAAAACATTAACCTTGATTTAGTGAGGTACAATAAACAACTGATTCTGATTTTATTTATTGCACCTCACTCAATCAATGTTAATATTTTGATGATGATGATGCATGTTCTAAAAAAGTAAAGTTCAACAGTTTTTATAAAATTGGAAAAATATGATTAGGTACAAGTATTTTTGAAATTAGTGCAGAAAACTAAAAAAAAAACAACTTGATTTCATTAAACAAATTTTTTTAAACCTGCAAAACGATTAGATTTGAGCTTCGGAAAATTTCTAAAATTCAATTTGATTTATAGAAATTCGTAAAATGAGAGAAAATAAAGAAATAGAAAACTTGTTTTAGTTTTATTCGCAATTTTCAAAATAAATTAGTCTTGAGAAAAGTTAGAAATTGATAAAAAGCTTTTGTTCTTGAAATTTATGTTTTCGTTTTAAAATTTTGTCAAAAAAATGTAAAATGAGTTCTCAAATTATTTAAACCTTTTTTCAAAAGTAATTTTAATAACAACAGCTCATAGAAAAATTACATATTAAGATTCAGGGTACCCAAATGATTCAGAGCTACGTTTTAAATTCATTGGACCTCGGAAAAATATAAATTTTATGGTCTTGGGTAATTTATAAAAACCAATTTGAACGTGATGTTGAGCATTGAGAAGAACAAGGAAAAAATTTTAATTGATGCTGGAATTGGTTTCTTGAAGAATATTTCATATCAGCATAGCATTTTTAATGACATAAAGGATAATTTTTAAATTAAATTTTTTGTAATAAAGTAGAGAATATAAGATTTTAGATTTGTATTGCTATTAGTAATTAGCTAATTCTGAGGACCATCGTGAGAGAATAACACCTGTTACATGGTGTCCAACTTGTCGATTTATAAAACTGTAAATTCGATGTATTATTCTGAAGGTAAAATGATTCGTTTCAAACTCTGTTCTTGTTTAGTTACACTTTTAAATAGAAACCCATTCTAAAGACTAGGTAGGGTTTTTGTATGTCTTGTTTAGAGTTTAAATATAAAAGGTTATTTGAATTACAAATCGGAATTTACAATTAGAAATTATATATAGTGTCGTGAAATGAAATGTCTCAAGCCTATGGTTATTTAAGACTAAATTCCGCCGGAGGCGAGCCAAATTTCTGACTTACTTGTTAACACTTATTTTCAAACACTTTTTAAGATCAAGTAATTTCTCGATACTACAGTAGAAATTTTTTAAAATATCTCCATGGAGGGGGGGGGGGGAATAAACCCCTAAAACGCTCTCCCCCCCTCCCTCCCCCGTTCGCACGGCCATGTTGTTCAATCATTATGAGAATGAATAACATCATTTTTATTAGAGCGTTGAGGAACATTGCAGAAATATTAATCAAAGGTGATGACTTGAGCCATTTTGAAAATCTTCACCCATAAAATAAGGATAAAAAAAAATTGACTTATTAATGTTAACATTTTTTTTCAAATTTCCAATCATAAATCATATTCAAATCCAATTTTCAACGTGTTTAACATGCAACGAGTCTAACGATTTCATTTTCAGTCTTTGATTAGATTGTTAAAACGAACGTAATTTGGATTGTGATTAGTGAAAAAGATTTGAAAACAAAAATGGTCACAAACAGCAACCCAATATGCTGTTTGTATATTGATCACTCCAAGCATTCAAAAATTAAGCAGATGTTAAATTTTCTCTTTTGATGTCGTTGGATTGGTTCTCAATCTACCATTAAGAAATTAATAAAAACGATTTTTAAACATTATGATGATAGCTTTCTTAGTTCTGATTACAAATTCCGTAGCTTCATATAGACACATTTCAGACCATAGAATATCAGATGTTTTCATCTGTTCATCTCAAATTGAAGATATCAAATTAAACTGATTATTCAAATCACAACTTGCAATTTAAATATCAATGAGGAAAACATAAAAATCTACCTTTAAGTTTCTTAATTAAATAAAAATGAAATGTATCAAGAATCAAGATAAGATTTGATGATTAAAGATTTTAAAAAACATATTTTTTGTAGTCAAACAGTGCTGTTAAATTCAGGGGTAAGAATAGATCAAAGAATACTTTATTGAGGTTCTTAGTACAGAAGAATGTTAACGCTTAAATTTTTTTAAAAAGAAAATGCATTTCTAAATTTCAAGGGTTTCAAGTACACTTGTAACTTTGATTCGGTCAAAAAGGTTTTAAAATCAATGGATGAGAATCACAAAATTTAAAAATAGTTTTGTGAACTCAAAACTCAATAGAAAATTTCCCGATAAAAAATTATTTTGTCCTTAAATGACTCATTACAAACTTTCATCTTTGAATGAATGGTTGGTATTCTTAGCCTATGGAAAGGTAAGACATACTAACTATATTTCAATATAGGTCCCAGAGTTGAAAATGATTGACCATGAATTTTCATTGAAAATTCGGAAAACAACTTAACTGCGTCGAAGTAAGGGAAATTCTATTTCAGTTGTCAAATTTTAACCAATATTGTAATAAGATAATAAAACGGTGTTCAATGCAGTTTGTGAGGTGTTTTAAATCAAAATTTTAGATGAAAAAAATCATTAAGGGAAGTTCAATCAAATCAATATTTTCAAAAATATAATCAAAGATTGTACGATATGTTCGATTCGACTCTTAAATTTCAGTTCCTACAATCCTGTTTTGGCAAGAACCAATCGGATCCTTCCATCATATCTTGGAATGAATAAAGCTATCCGAGAATGAACTGAATGCAAAGAATATGATTCCAGGACATAACCTGCCCGTCAGGACCCTTTGTGTGCGGGTTGAGTGAAATTCTTTCTTTGCCGTTCAACAGACGAAACAATTTGTTGGTATCTAAGAATGGCGCAAATCGAGATACGTTCTTTACCGAATTTTTTTCTTCTATTATCGTGAACATTTGGATTGGAGAAAGCCTGTATCGGGTTACGCCTTGCATGGCTGAAATTATTTTTTGAAACTTAGCGCGCGCGCTTCTTTTCAAGATGGTTTATAAAAAATCTAGACTGACAGATTTTTTACCACTCCTTTTTTTCGAAATCCGATTGTGACCGTAGATGGCAGCTGGAACCGAACGTTCTTTGGATGCTACCTGAAGTGCGGCATCAGCACAATCGTGTCAAATTTGACACATTTCTGTTGTGCGCTTCAATCATGATATTTTAAGAATCTGTTGTGATATTTTCGCAATTTAAGATTTTTTTTTGTTTCGCCAATTGTGGGAGACTGGTTTATCTTAATGTTAGTCTTCTGTTAAACTAGTCTTCGAAACTATATTATATTTTATGATAAGATACATTCAATTGCTTCAACTCCTATTTTTGCTTCAAAAACTGTTGTTGAGGATTATGCACGATTTTTTTAAAGTAACGGATATTATTTCTGTTACCTTATTTTGCATTTACAAATAAAAAATCAAATAATCCATTTCAATAAAAAAAATTATGAAGCAGTGAAAAAAACTACCATATATCTTTTATAATGAAGCCTCTGAATTAAAAAAAAAACAAACATTCAAAGGGTTACTTTTTTTGTTTCTCACAAAAAAAAAGACAAACAATGAGATACAAAGATACAAACTGATTCTCTAAAGAAAAAAAACCAAGATTCAACGCTTGTTTTTTCATCCGCTGAAGTTACAATCTAATTAATTAAACGCGAGATTTATAAGTAAAAATACCGAGATAGTGGTTCCGAGCATTCATGACCCTAACTGTGCATCCGCGAGAACGGGAAAAAAAAGGGATCATGGACTTTTTTTTGTCCATCCGAGGAGTCCTTTTTTTCTCAAGCAATCCCGTTTTTTGTCATGCAAAAAACGGTCAACGGTACTCACATTCGGAACCCTTTCTGTTTCATTCTATCCGGGGGAACAATAAAAGGGACGGTAACGGAATTCCCAAGGCTGATTAGTTTAGCGAGTAGAGAAAAAAAAAAATGTCCGTTACACATTTTTTTTCCAACGAGGCCAAGAATTATGCGTACTATGGGAATGCAAAGTCTTGGGTAAACTAGCCTCTTTGATTTGTATCTCATTAAAAAAAAACAAGAAAAAATAATTTAATAAAAAAAAACTTCCTCAAACAGAAAAAGCCAATGTTGGAAAAGGATTCAAATTGAATGAGCCGAACTATTTATATTTCTAAAACCTTAGATTTGGATAAAAATAGCAAAATTTTCGTTTTTTTCCATTCAAATCTTATTTTGGTTAAACAAAGCTACAACGTTTTCGTCTAGAAATTCAAATTACGAACTTGATTGCATTCATTCATAATCAATCTCCATAAGCTCTGTGAAATCTAGTTATTAAAAAAATCTAAATGTTATCATCTTGCAAACTAAAGGTTGCTAAATTTTTTTCAGCACCTACCCGGGCCGGACAAATTCGGGCAATTATTTCTGAAAACCTGGCAAAATCCGAGCATTTGTAGAGAAATGTCGACTAAAAATATCCGAGTCAAATTTGGTCAAAATCCAGATAATTGTCAAAACAAATAAAAATAAAACTTGCAAAAAAAATTTTTTTTTTCATCAGCAGTTTTTCAATCGGATATTAGACTATCAAAAAACTTCTCATGATTATTTTTATAAAATTTGATAAAAAATTTCGTTTTGGACCTATAAATAAAAAAAAATTACAACACAATTTGTTTTTTTTTTTTTTTTGTTTTGGCAATTAAAGTAAATAAAGGAGGGCAAAATTAGGTTTTTTCAATAATATCCGGGCAACCGAGCCGAACCAGACTTTTGTCAAATGTTTTATTGAATTTCCGCACAAACCCGGATAAAACTGGGCAATCTGGCAACCTAAGGCTAACAATAAAAATATAATTTTGGAATGGATTAAAATTATGCAATATAAGAACACAAATTTTGTACCTTATAAGTAATAAAAAGTCGAATATTTTATTAATTTCAATATTTTTCAAATTTTTCAAATTTCTGAAACGCTTAATTATTATTCCAATATTTTGTCTTCCCAAACAAAATCAAGAAGGTTTTGTGTAAATTTCTAAGTTTGGATGAAATTAATTTATTTTTCCTTAAGAGGGGGGGGGGGGGGTAGGATCTAATGGGTAAAAAAACACACCATTTTCACGATTTTTTTCTAGAGCTATCGTTTAAACAAATGTATTCACATATTTTGCAATATACAAAGCGTTGTTAAAAGAACATTTAGGAATTTTTTCGTGGAAAAATATTGAAAAATGAGCCGGTGACGGAGCACTTTCGAGGATGCCTTTTAGAAAACAGGATTTGCGGTGGACACTCTATCTCAGCACAGAATCATCTGAAGTCAAAAAATCAGAGCAAAATATTTTTAATAGATGTTTTTCTGGACCCCAACGTTTTTATTTAAATTAAAAAATTTTTTATGAAATTTTTGTGGCTGTTTGAAGTAAAACTACGATTTTTCACGAAAATCCGCCATTTTTCACCTGTAATATCTCCCCAAAGTAAAAAAACGTTGGGGTCTGGTAATTTATCTGTAGAAAATATGTTCCAAATTTGAAAAGAATCGGTGAAGTAGTTTTCAAATGACGATGTCCACGGACTTTAAAAATATGCTTTCGAGAAAAACGCGTTTGAAGTTTCTGCTCTTGCTTTCTTGCAGTATTAGATAGGAGGAGATAAAGGCCTATAATTTCTACAGTTTTGCTTCAATTGACTTGAAAATTTGACACAACATTCTTGAAATGTTTTACAATAAGAAAATAAAAAAAATCGATTTTTTGAAAGTGTTAGACCCTACCCCCTCCCTTAATGATTAGAGGATTTAGATTTTTGCCTGAATGTTATAGTTCCAGAGATTTTGCATTTTTAAGCAATAAACTTGAATGTTAAATATCATTTTAATGGTTTTTTTTATATTTTACTCAATACCAGGGCCGGATTAAGAAATTTTTATCGGGAGCCTCTAGAAATCTTTTTTTTTTTTTCATGTGCTATCCAATAGAATATTTAATATGTAATGTAATGATGTTTTTCTTATAAACATTTTGTCAGCGTAGAAGGCAGTTTCTGTTATATTAGAAAAAAGTTAAATAACACGTGCAAAAATTGTAGGAGAGGTAATCAACTAACAGAAAATGTGATAAGAGCTGTTAAATTCAAAGTTTAATTTGCAGTTCTTTCAATAACTCCAAAAATCAACTTAAATTCTCTGGTTTAGCTAAATTAAATGATAGTTTTTAAGGGGGGGGGGGGGGGGTAGGTTCTAACGGGTAAAAAACACCATTTTCACGACTTTTTTCTAGAGCTATCGTTCAAACAAATGTATTCACATATTTTGCATTATACAAAGCATTGTTGAAAGAACATTTAGTTATTTTTTCCCGGTGACGGAACACTTTCGAGGATGCCTTTTAGAAAATAGGATTTGCGGTGGACACTGTATCTCAGCACAGGATCATCTGAAGTCAAAAAATCAGAGCAAAATATTTTAAATAGATGTTTTTCTGGACCCCAACGTTTTTATTTAACTTAAAAAAAATTTATGAAAATTTTTGTGGCTGTTTGAAGTAAAAACTACGATTTTTTACGAAAAACTTCGCCATTTTTTATCTGTAATATCTCCCCAAAGTAAAAAAAAGAAAAACGTTGGGGTCTGGTAATTTATATGTAGAAAATATGTTCCAAATTTGAAAAGAATCGGATAAGTAGTTTTGAAATGATGATGTCCACGGACATTAAAAATGTGCTTTCGAGAAAAACGCGTTTGAAGTTTCTGCTCTTGCTTTCTTGCAGTATTAGATAGGAGGAGATAAAGGCCTATAATTTCTACAGTTTTGCTTCAACTGACTTGAAAATTCAATACAATAAATCAGATTTATTCAATCTCAAATTGAAACTATAATTTAAAATGAAGATTTCAGAACAAAAATTCAAATGAAAGTCAAATACAAAATTGACAAACAAATTGCTCAGCAGGTAATTTTTTTTTAAATTATTCTACCCATTTCAGAAAAAGCAATAAAATAGTTGAAAAATAAACCAAAACCTTGAAAAATATTTTGTTATTTCTGAATATTGACGAAACTAACGGAAGTTTAATAAAAAAGAGTTGGTGAACAATTTTAGGTTTTTTTTTATAAACATGAATCAGCCGGCATCAAAGTTGCCGACAAAATTGTTAGTTTTTGATAAAAACAATAGACATCTGAAGTTCTGAGATCCGACTCAAAAGGTCTTTGGCGATTATCTGTGATGCTTTTTCAGAAACTTGATAGAAAATTTATAATAAACTAGCTGACCTGGCGAACATCGTTGAGCCTCTGTATTTTCACAAAAATAATCATTATGTAGGTAGAGGGTAATTGATTATTTCTATGATGTATTTAAATATTGAAATAGGGAAAGTCGGGCAAATTTCGGAACATTTTCGTAATATTTTTGTTCATTTATATTATATACAATTTCGAGTTTTCGCCAACAAGAGTGTTTTTCTCTTTTTCCTTAGAAAAATCGTTTTTTTTTTTCAAAAAATGCGCTGAATTCTGTCAATTTGCGTTAAGTTAAATTAATGCCTAATACAGATTACAAAGATTTCAGATTAAATTAATGTCTAATTCAGATTAATGTCTAATTCAGATTATAGATGTCTAATTCAGATTATTCAGATTTGGAATTCAAAAAACGCGATATAAGAGTCTGTAAAAAAATTAAGAGACTATGATTTAAGCTTAAGGAAAATGTGATTAATTTGTTTAAACGTGAATCAATAGTTTGATTTAATTGTCATCTTGATTTAAAAATCATTTATCATCATCATTATTGAATCAAATACCCTTTTTGAACTCTGATACTTATTGTTGGATCTAATTATGAGATTAAGTAAAAAAAAGTTAACCTCATTTATATTCTAAATTGCGTTGAGTTTTTAAGCATCTAAGCATGGAAGGAAGAAGAGGAGATTTTCTAACGTCTCCTTACTTTCCAATTGATTTTTACAATGTAGAAATTCTCATGGAACCACAAAATTGATGAAATTCCATTACCATATTAACTGAATAAATTTAATCGACTTAAGTTTGCCTATACTTATTACATTCAAATAAGACCTTCTCGTGATGTTACCAAAAAAATTAAAATAAGATTTTTCAATGGAATGATTCATCGCTCTCAAAACAATCAAGAGTATGCCAAAAAAAATTGCCGTCATATCGTGAATATCATTCTGCAATATGGCCGTATAGTTAACAAAACAAAATAATGAGGTAAATTTCAACATTTTTAATCCAAATTTGGTCAAAATCCATGAAAACATTCAATAAAAATAAAAAAAAAAAACACCTGAATCATTTTTTGTTCCATCGAAACACGTAAACTGATATTGAATTGTTTTTTAAGCTTCTAGAAACCATTAATGATATTTTTGTTGAAACTTGCTCCAAAAATTTCTTTTCAAATCATGATAATTGAATAAATTAATTAAAGTTTTTGTTTGGTTTTTCTACTGAAATGTGTGAAAAGTGTGAAACCAAGTTAAATCCAAGTTTTTTCGACGAAATCCGGGCAGCTGGGTTGGACTGAACTTTTCTTAAAATTTATTTCAAATATCCGAACATGTCCGGGTAAAAACGGGCAACCTGGCAAGCTTTGGGTTGAAAAAAGTTAAATGGATGCCATGACTTTTAACTGATAGGAATTTATTCTAAAATTTTATTTATAAACTTCACAATCATATGTTCAAAATTAACTTTCCGTTGTGTTTTTCTTCGCACGCAGACGAACATAACAAAAAAATTACATGCAAATCGGATGAACCTTGCAAAAATTATTCATGCTCGCACATATTAATGCCTCCAGATATCGATAAATTGAGTTACTTCACATAATTCACAGTCCACGTTACGAAAGTCATAATAAAACTTTGGAAAATCTATCTTAATAAGATTAAAAATTATAAAAATCTGAAAAAAAAATTCTTAATTCAATAATATAGTTTTGAAGATAGTTGATAAAAGCTATGTGAAATTGAACATGCTCTTGCTCAACATCTCAATGCAATTATCCAATGCAGAACTTCAATGTAACCGTTTATTGTATAGTGTTATCAAAATCCAAATATCTCAAAAACTTATTTATATTTTTGAGCGATGTATTCACAAAGAATATTTTTGAGATTAAAAGAAATAAGCCCATTGTATTTTTTATACGATATTTTAATGTATGTCTGAGATATTGAACCATGTATGCTGAAAAATGCAAAAATCATTTTTATTTATTTTTTTGAAATAGTAGGTTTTGGAAAATCAGAATATTTGGAATATTTCTTCAGATTTGCAAATTCTAACAATACTTTTAATCTCAATCAATCACAAAAAACCTTGCTGCACTCAACTAACAAGGTTTTGTAGGAATTTGCAAAACCGTTTTGGAATTTATTAAGAATTTCAAAAATAATTTTTCAACTTTAATGGGCCATAACTTTTACAATACTCAAAATAACGACTTTTAACCTGTTGAGGTGAGTTATTCAAATTAAAATTCTATTATTTCACTTAAACAATAACAGCTATTCTCATTTAAAAAAAGTCAAACATTAAAGGGTTAAAAAACGGGGTTTTACCATCTGTAGACAAAAAATTGAGGCTTGAAGGCGTTTTAATTGTGGAACAAATAACAAAAAGCAAAAAAATTGATTCAATTTCCAACGCTTAGAAAACGATGATTTCTTGAATTTTTTTTCACACTCTTAGTTATCACTGTGGTAAGCTCCAGATGATTTATAAATGGAAGTGATGACGAATAGTACCATAAGTTTTAACAAACAGTTGAAGGAACGAATGTACACCATGAAGTCATATTAATAAACTGAGAGAATGAAAAAATGACAAGAATTAATGATGTACCTTTACAATATCGGCTATTTAAAAATTCGTGTTGAATTTCTGTTTTCAAACACTTGAATTCGTTTTATCATTTTTCACCAAAAATTTGTATAGATAAAAACAAACGTTTGTAAGAACGTTAAGTGTCGTGTCCTGTAATACGTCGTGTGTTAATTGTGTAGTTCAGTTCTTACGTTGGCACAAATGCGCTTGAAAATGAGTCATAAAGTGTTGTCTATGGCCGGACACTACGAATTACTTCACCAAAGTTGTCACTAATGGCACAAAAACGTAGGAAAATGACTGAAATCACTTGCACAGGTCTTGTGAGTATGTGTTTTCCAATACTGAACTTTCTATGAAACCAGTCATAAAAGTTTTTTTGACAAACCAGAACGAAAGATTTGTTTCGAAAAAACTAGAGAAAAATTGTCTATGACCGGACAGCAAAATTTTAAGTTCCTCAGAAGACCAAAATAGTTTCGTTATTGAATCCTTATCTTCTGCTAACCATTTGAGGGTGCTATAGAGATGAAAAATTGAAAGTTTCAAGTTGAAATCATCTATAATTGTTAATATTTTCTTGTCCGGTCATAGACAACAACTTGGTGTCCGGTCATAGGCAAATTGCATTTTTTTTTTATTTTCCTAATATTTCGTTGTACTTTCGTTTTACTATCTTATATATAATGTAGTCGAAAGATAACCAACCAACTATGTCGTTCTTGTGCAGTTCAAATTTTACAAGCCGAAAAAACTGACCACAATACAAATGCAAAGTTTAGGCGATCCTCTCCAAACTACTAGGCAAAAGCTTTAGATGCCTATCATTGGTTTATCTTTTCAGATTGGATTACCATATTTCTAACACCATATCAGGCTACTATTTACTTTATTTTCATAGCGCTAAAACATTATTAGGATATTGTGTTTTCGATAAATCTATGTTGTCCGGCCATCGGCGATGTCCGGCCATAGACGACTTCCCCCTACATACTTTCTAATTTTTATGGAAAGTTTTTCCTAAATTCAAACCAATCTCCCGGACATTTACATCTTGTGATGATATGAACACATATATTTGAAGTGCATTTCTATGTTTTCGATTTCGTGAAGAAAATCTATTTCTTTTTAAAATATCCTACTGCCGAAGACTCTCTCTGTATATATCAAACATCTCAGTTGCCGAACCACGAAAGTCAAGTTCAAGCAGTTGCTCTTGCTGGATTAAGCGTCTACTTAATTCCCATAGGATGAACTATTTTAAGCGTGGTTGATCTTTCATGGGGCGTTTTCAGACACATGCGTTTTGGACGAAGTGTTCCCTACTGAAGATTTTTAGATTTTCTATGCACGTCGTACGCACACATCTAATTTGAACCAATCCGTTTCTCTTAGTGGAGTACAGCGATTTTTATAGCTGGTTTGTTTTGACGCCACTTTTTACGATCAATTTGGATAATTGAAAGATGCAGGTCTTTCGAAGGAGAACTGTTTTCATACATCTGTCTTAGAATGGATATTTTTCACAGAATTTCTCACAGAACTACAAATTTTCGATTCATGTCGTTTTTGAAAAAAAAAATGCAACAAAATGCAAAAAAAAGATTTTTTCAGCAAGAGATGAATGTTCAAAAAATCGACTTTTTCAAAGAATTGCATACACTATTTTTTTTTGCAAAACTGCTAAATACTTTTTAGAATCAAGTATTTCAACCTGAATTATAGATTGTAGTTTTTTTCTTCCGAATCAAACCAAAGTCGAAAGTCCTTTTTTTTAACTATTTTAAAAACTGCATCGAAAAGTACTATTTTTTGGCATTGTTTTTATCGGTTCAAAAATCTGGCCTTTTCAAATACAAACTGTGCAACGAAAAATAAACATATTTGTGCGGAGTAGCAAATAGTTTTTTTTTTTCAAATACTCTGGTATAGTAACAGATTTGATAAAAATTTATCAAGCTATTCAGTTATTTCCAAAGGATTTTTCTTTCGTAAAATATTCAAAATGACTACGAACTCTAAAGTTTAAAATTTCAGAAAAAATTGATTTACAAAATATAATGATGCATTCAAGTGACAAATAAAGGTAACAAACATAAAACATTCTTAGAAAAACCATGGAAAAACTCAGTCCTATCTCGGACGAAAAAACCATGGTAAGCTGACAGCAATGACCAAAAATAGCATTCAACTTGATCCCTCGCGTTCGAGTAAAAATTGTCTCGTCTTTCAAGGCTAATTAAAAAGAAACCGAAACCCCTTTTTCTATCTCCGATGTTTCGGCTATGGTCCATAAGAACACAACACATGTGCATCAGCATGTGTCGATATTTATTTAAATTTTTGGTGGTGGTGAAGTTTTTCCCTTTTTTGGAAAACTATTCTTTCTAAATGATCAAACAAGAAAAAATTACCTCCTTAATCATTCTTCAATTTTTTTTTATTTTAGTGTTTAACATAAAACCAAGTAAGCTCAATACCTACAGAGTGTTCAATAAGTTCGAGTACACTTTTTAACCAAATTGTGTGGTAAAGTCGTTGCATATATATCTATTTTTTTTATAGAATAATTTTAAGCTATTATCAAATAAACTATTTCTGGTGTAGAAGAATTAATTTTTATTAAGTGATCGTTTTTTATCAGCCTTTTCACACCACAAGTACTGGCAAATTTATTGACTTTACAGGTCACCTTATCTGCCTCTTTTGGTCAAATTCTCATGATCATTGATGATGTTGGAAATAAACAAGTACAGAATTCCCAAACATGCCTTATATAAAATCTATTTTTTTCGTAAGTACACCCATAGAAGAGGTTGCAAAAATCCAATGCCTATTTAGCATATCTCTGTGCCGATAAGGGGCTGTTCACTAATTACGTAAGCACATAGGGGGGGGGGGGGTGGGGGGGTTTCACATTTGCTTACGATCTCTTACTAGGGGGGTAGGGGGAGGGGGGTTTCCAAAAATCTTACGTAAGAAATATTTTTTTTTTTATTGTAGCGGCCCACCACACTCCCCCACACCAAGAGGCTCAATTGAGCCCCCTGGTAATGGACGCTACTGTTCTCAGCACGTCTGGCAGCAAAAACAAAGAAATTTCAACGCGAACAAAATTTTAATCATGCTGAGAACACAAAAGTTTATTATTTACTGCGAGGAAATGTATGCTATAATTAAACAATATTACGATAAGGATCTCAATGGAAGAAAATTTCCTTTAAAGAGATCCATTTCTTTTTTTTAATAATGTTAACTAATCAAATATTATGCTACATTTACTTAAGTTTACTTATTAATAGTTAAAAGTACGACAAAAGAAAACTACGATGCTACAAAAACAAACAAAATTTGATTTAAAAAAACTGGTTGTTGATCGACTTTTTTAACGATTCAATTTTTCTTTTAATAACTGTACTACTTTGACTTTAAACATGGAACGGTTGTTGATGGTCTTTATTTCAGTAGGTAAAGCGTTGTATATTGTAGGTCCTATAAAAGAAATTCTTTTTTGCCCTAAAGATGTCATGGATCGGCATCGTTGCAAGTAATTATTTTGACGGGTATTGTGGGTTCTTAATCCCGTAGTAAAATTAAGGTTTTGGTTATTGCTACTCGAGTGTATATTATCATGAACATATATAACGGTTTGCAAATTACAGAGTTCGGTTATTGGAAGAATGTTGTGCGTTCCCAGAGAGTATAGCTGTTGGGTAGGAAAAAGCAGGGGTAGTCTGAAGATGTTTTTCAAACATCTATTCTGTAGGGTCTGAAGTTTTTGAAGATGTGACAAGGAGGCTCTTCCCCATATCAAAATAAGATAGTTTAGATGAGACTGAATAAATGCATAGTAAAACTTTAAAAGAACATGTTGGGGTACTAAGTTTCTTAATTTCCACAAAACACCGCAAAGAGGAGAAATTTTTTTTACTAGGTTCTCTGTGTGACAACTCCAGGAAAGTGTTTCATCCAAAAAAATTCCTAGGTACTTGAAGTAATAAACTCTCTCAATAACAATTCCATCCATAATTGGGTCATTATTTGACAGTATTTTTTTATGTGAAGAACGAAACAACATATATTTGGTTTTTGTATAGTTTAGAGAAAGCAAGTTGCATTTAAAATATTTTGATAGTAACTTCAAATCATTTTCAATTTGTTGAGTTATAACATTCGTTGATGCAGCTGAATAAAAAATAGCTGTATCATCAGCAAATAATCGAGCTGTGCCTTTCAGTGGTAAATTACAAAGATCGTTTACATACAAAAGAAAAAGTAACGGACCAATGTTGCTTCCTTGGGGTACACCAATATCAATGTTTCTCAAATCGCTTCTAGTATTTTCGATCGCTACGAATTGTTTCCTTTCCGATAAATAACTGCGAAGGATGTTGTTAGCAGCACCTCTTATTCCGTATTTATTCAATTTGGACAATAATATGTCGTGGTTTAGTGTGTCAAAGGCTTTTTTAAGATCCAAGAACAAAGCACCAACGATATTCTTTGAATCAATTTTTGAAATAATAGAATCAACTAACTCTGTGATAGCAATTAGCGTACTCGATCCAGGTCTGAAACCGTAGTGCAATTTGTACAGTATATTTTCCTGATTTAAAAAATTTTCAATTCTATTCATTAGAAGTTTTTCAAAAACTTTACTAAAAACACTTAAGGTTGAAATTGGACGGTAGTTATTTACGTCATGTGGATCACCTGCCTTAAAAATGGGAATAACTTTTGCAACTTTAAGACAATCCGGATAAACTCCTGTCTCTAACATGTGATTAAAATATTGCATGAGTATACCAGAGAAAATTTCGTTGTTATTTTTTAACGCATCTACAGGAAATCCATCAGGTCCACGACTCTTTTTATTTTTAAGAGATAGAATTACTAGTCGAACCTCGTTGACACTAGCTGGACGTAAAAATATTGTATTTTGTACACTATTAATATGCGACAAAGGATCACTGCCGGGATCAGATGGGATTTCATTAGCTAGTTTTTTCCCAATCGTAGAAAAATGTTTGTTAAATTTTTCACAAATCTCAGAATTGTTTGTTGTTAAGCCTTCTTCATCAGAAAGATTTATTGGAGCGGTGATTTTATTTTTACCAAGGAGTGTATTTATGTTTCTCCAAAGCTTGGAATGTGGAGTGTTGTTTAACAATCGCTCGTAATATTGTTTTTTGCATTCTTGTTTTTTAAAGTTTAACTTTTTGTTTATATGATTCAACATTTCTTTGAGTTGGACATTATCGGGATGTCGTTTACAACGTTTCAAATGGTTATTTTTGATTCTAATCAGTGTCCAAAGGTCTAGAGATATCCATGGACAATAATTGCCTTTTAGTTTTACCTTTTTATTGAGTGTTTTAGTAGACATTGAAAGAAAACGGTTGTAAGTTGTTGTAATGTGCTGTAGGCCATCATTAACATTTTCTGGTAGTTGAATATTATTTAAATAATTTCGAAACAAATCGTGTAGTTTGGAATGATCAATAATTTCTTTCTTCAGAATTGTTTCCCTCTTATCACATAACAATTTTAGGGATGTAACAATTTGTAAATGGTCACTTACATCTGTAAAAATAGTATCGTTTTTAAGTCGGTCGATGTCAATCTGCTTCGAAATAACGTGGTCAAGGATATTTTTTGTTTTTGGTCTTGTTGGAAAAGTATTTGTGCAAGCATAACCGAAAGATTCTAAAATTGACTTATATTTCATCACAGTGTTTAAATTAACTAAATTCACGGGGATATTAAAGTCACCAACAATAAGACTCGAATGGTTAACAGGAACAGATGCTAATAAGGATTCAATTTCATCACAAAACAGGTTAAACGAGAACGCTGGTGGTCTATAAATACCATGAACACTGAAAATTTGACCACTCAGACATATTTCAACACTTATTCTGTGAAAACCCTCAACAACTTTGTTTTCAATTTCTTTAAATTTCAAATTCGTTTTAATATACATCACTAAGCCTCCATATGGTTGATCACGACATGAAAATATTGAGGTGTATCCTGGAATGTTATAAATATTACAATTATCTTTGACGAGCCAAGTTTCACAAATGACAATAACATCAATACAATTATTTAATTGATGAATAGTTTGTAGCACAGAATCAAATTTACATAAACTATTCATACTGCAAATATTCCACTGCAAAATTCTTAAATTACCCAAATCATTAGCACAAGTACTTAAATTAAATTCATCTATATTTTCATAGTATTTATTAATTAAACTATCCATTAAATTATCTTTATACTAAGGTTAAACACTTACAATTTTATTTTTGAATTTTATTTACTTGATCCTGAATCAGCATTGTTCCTTTTACGTTTTGGTGACGGAGTTTCTTTTGGAAGTGTGGAACTGCTCTTTCCCTGTTGAATAACGTGTTTGCTCATGAAACGACTCAAATCTAGTTTTGTTTTTATAATCTCAGGTTTAGAAATGTCTGTTTGTTTAATAAGAATGGCACCACCCCTACCAGGCCAAATATATTTAACTCCCAGTAAATCTTGGTACTCGCGTAGTTCATTTAAGATTTCCATAGATAAAGGCGTAAGCTCATCTCTAACTGTGACGTTTAAAGGTTTTCCGTTTACTAAAAATGATGGATCCACTAAGGTAGAAGCAAGTTTTCCAAAACTTCGTTTCTTGCTAAAAATTTCTTCCTTAATAAGTGTATCTTTTAGAAATACTTTGATTGGTGGGAAATAATCGTTTGATTTATTAGAAGAAAACAATCTGACAGCGTTTTCAATGTGCTCAATTTTTAATTCATAGCCGAAAGACCCACAAATTTTACGGACCAAATCTAGGGTGTTCTCACCACTTTTAAAAGGCACCCCAAAAATCATCATGTTTTTCGAAATAGCTTCTTTGTTAAAACGGTCCAGGTTAATTTCTAACTTTTGAACTTGATCCGTAAGTTTAGAATGTTTAGATTTGAGACCAGATACTTCTGTTTCTAGAGCATCATTACGGGATTTTAAATCTTCGAAGCCTGTCTGAATTTCGTCAAATTTCGAAGATAAAAACTCCTGTGACGCCTCTATTGCAGACGTAACTGATCTCATATCCGTTTTAATAGAATTCATCTCATTGGAAACAACATTGTGAACAGTCTGCTCTATTTTCATGTTTATGCTTTCTATAATTGTTTCATGATCTTTACGCAACGATATTATTTTGGCATAAATGCACGCGCAATTCGAATCGCAAAAGTATTGTTGTGCCTTCATTTTTCGAGCGGCACTGCCAATCAAATTTTTACAACGCAAATGGACACTTTTAAAACAATACGAACATGTAATGATTTTATCAAGATTGTTTTCCACATTTTTGCATTCAGTACAAATTACTTCATCATCCCCGTCCATGTTCGTCAGACCAAAATAAAATACAGCTACAAAAGATTAAAAAAGAAACAAAACTTGTTTGGATACCTCACAATCAAAACTTAAATTAAAACTGATATGACTTTTATCAATGTTATATTATTTACAAGGAAAAAAAGTATGCGATAAAATGAATAAATAGATAAATAAGATAAATAAGTGGCGAAATTAAAATAGTTTAAGCTGCAAAATACTAAGGACAGCACAGGACAAAGACACGTAAAAAGATAAACAGTTTAGAAAAATAACTCAGTATCAAAATATAATATGTGAAACAAAAATTATGCGGAATCAAATAAAAATATTAAGGACTAATTAATTGGAACATATTAAAATCAGTTTCAGAGAATAAGAATAATAAAAAAAATTTATTGAGAAAAGAAAGAGAAAAATCTGTCGATAATTTTTAACATTGCTTTCCAAAAGAAACGATTTCCAAGTTTATACAGTACATTTCACGGCAATCAATCAAAGTACCAGTGACAAGTCACCAATAACCAGCAAGCGCTGATGTTGTGTGCTACTGACGGAAGCAAAAAACTCTTTCGGTCATCTACTCGTGTGTGCTGGCTGCGTTTGCCTAATCTTCACCGCTAGCGATCGAGATTCACTAACAAGCTAGCAAGTGCAAGAAACACAACCCTTTGAAGTGCGCTAATAACAGAGTCACACACTTTCGCTCTACTCGAGTGTTCCGAGGTTGGCTAAAACTACACCGCTCAGCGACGAGATTCACTAACTGCTGAACAAGTGATAGAACCACAACCGTTTGGGCCAAATGGGCCGTTTTTTTAATTGATTAACCGAAACAAAGCGGTGATCGCAGCAGATACGATTGGAGTACCTGCTTCGTCAACGATTTGCTGCTGTTGCGGAATAATTTTGGAAACGTTTGTTAAGGATAGGAATGAAATATTCACTTTACTCACCAATCTAGAGACAAGTGATACTTGATCAACAGCTCACCTCACAATAGCTTTTCTGTTGTTCTTTTTTCGGCGTCGAGAAAAACTGAGTTTTTACACTTATCAGCTGTTAACGGCACATAAATTTAGTACGTGATTGCACATTAAACACTTAATAACGCCACTATGATGTATCACAGATTTAAAAGAAAGGATTTTCAATAAAATTATCAACTTAATGCGAGATTACGAAAACAAGACGTGCGACCAAAAACCAGTGCTACCAGACTTCCATATTCCATATTACATTAAAAATTCATCACAGCCACAGCCATACGAAACCATATAACTCAGGTTTTTTTTACTCACAACCTATTTGTTGGTTAATTTTTATATTATGTTATTTATCTTTTAATGTCTTTGAATTAATAAAAAAAATACTGAGGTTCTATAAAACTTATAGAGAACAAATTCAAACCAACATGTCATCAAAAACACTAAATCACATGGTTAAAAAAGATCGTCGCTTTTCGCTTTCCATCATAACAATCTTTTTAATTGGAAAATTTATAGAAACAACAAGGAAAATGGCGCGTTGTGACAACACGATTTGAATTCATCATTTTTAGAAAATGACTTCATCCAGATAAGGCGCTTTAAATAATCAATTTCTTGACAGTTTTTTCAATGATAGACACCACCAACTCTAAATTTTACAAAAGATTTACCAAAAAATCCTAAAACTTTATCGCTTACCGCTGAATGAGTCTGAGCTTTTAGGTTAGTTGACAATGTGATTATCTTCAAACATTTTTGCCCCAATTCTCGTAGTATAGAATGATATACTTTTTAAAAGATTTTTATGATTTTCAGGTAAAAAACATAACAAATTTTTGTATGGTACCTTCAGCTAACCTGATCTTTCTTTTTGAAATCGGAATTTAGATTTTATATTGTTTATTCGATTGGGGAAATTTATTGAAAATTATTGTTACCCCAAACATGTCTTGAACAATGTTTTCTTTAATCGTTTATGACATTTCATCTATTGTTTTGTATAGATTGTGCTTTTCAAATACAGTTGTTTTAATTTTACTTAAAAAGTGCTTTGCTTTGAAGCATGTATGTCACGTTTTTAATATTTTCAAGGTATTTAAAAAAAAAACGGGTCAATTTCTCAATGAATAAAAAACGTAAGATCTTACTAGGGGGGGAGGGGGGGTTTTGAAAAATCTTACTTTGTCTTACCAGGGGGAGAGGGAGGGTTGAAAATTTCCAAAATCGTGCTTACGTAATTAGTGAACGACTCCTAATGCGCTGCGCTGTGCCGAAGACGGTATGTTTGAAAAACCGTAACTGGCATAAGGACTCGGCTCCAAACCAAAATGATGACCACTACATTCAAGCGAAACAAGAAACACATTTTATGGGATTTATTTCCTATTGGACAATTCATCCCAGAAACAAGAAAATAAAAATTAGAACCACAGCGCCGTAGTGGGAATCGAACTCAAATTACCAATTAAGCGTCTTGCAAGTCCGGCATTTTAACCAGTATACTATTCACGCTTCATGCAGGATGAGGGATATTTGTCATAGGCTTTCTGCCACCGAACAATCACAAAAAATCGCACAACGGCCGCCTTTCAAGGTAGTCCTTTGTCTTGCGATGGTAACGGGAAAGGGAACGGGAGTGAAGGAACGGGAAACCCATTGAACTGTGCTTTGCTTACTGCCTGCTATTACATACACACGCTACATATACACAGCTGCTAAAGCCGGGCAGCTTGGTCGGTGGTTGTTTGCCGATGAATTGAAGGAATGTTTTTGTTGTTGCTTTTGCTACATTCACACGCACAGTGCTCGGTTCGCTGGCTGCCTGGTGTTGCCCGGTATTTATTTCTATCCTTCTTCGTCTTGTGATGCGATAGGGAGGGACGTGAATTCGTTTTTATTTTGTTTCTTTCAGACATACGCAATTCGGGTCACTTGGGAGGTTAATGCCGGTGGGAGCAAATCGAATCAGCACCGGTCGCGTTATCTTCTTGTACCAATGATGCCGCCATTGGCACAGAGGCTGAATTGTGGGTGCAGCTACGCACTAGCTGATTTTCATCAAAAAGCTTATCACCTTTATGGAGCATAGAATAATTGCACATCATAAATAGATGAAAACCATTAAATATGTGCTTGAGTAACTTTGTATTAAGTTTACATTGGTCATTAATGGATTTTTTTAGCTTATTTTGCATGTAGTGTTTATTTTTAAAAGGTTATTCTACGCAGAATAATACAGGTTTTTGGAAATAATGGCTCAAAATGAAAAGTGCCTTGCCCTTCAAATATAGCTCTCTTGGATTGGTTAGTTATATCAAACATGTTGTCGAGAATATACAAATAAAGGAAACATATTTTGACTCTCTATAAAAACCGTCAGCATTCTTATGGGGAACGAAATTTAAACAATAGAGGAGCGTACGAGAAACCGCTGAAGCTTATATAATTGGTTTAAGGTTAAAAATTTCCTAAACAAAATGTGTTATTGACCATTATTGAATTTGAGTGAAAAAAATCTGTCCAGTTGATTTTGAATTACCGTTATTTTAATTTGTATTCGAACTTATTGAACACCCTGTAATTTAAAAATCTTAAAATATCTATTTTTTTCAAGGTTCGCAAACAAACAGCTCTCCTGATGATACCAAAAAGCATTAAGAATAGGCTTGCCAGACATTTTCAGAAAAAAGCGGGATATTTCACGAAAAAAAGCGAAACACACTGCCTTTTGTATACACTTTGGACTATTGAGTAGAAAATGATGATGTATTATATACAGCAATTTAATTAAGATTCCAGTGAAAAATTAATCTTAATAATTCTAAAATCTATAGTTACTTGGAAGCAATTTAAACAATATTTTCTTCATACATAATTGGTTGAACGTGAGCTTAACTGATACAGAATCTTACTATATTGCTAAGAGCTTTAGAGTATTTCAGTATTATCTTTACAAATTATGAAAATACTGCTTATTTTGACCAAAATACGAATTTGAAAGTTTTTCTGTTCCTCACAGCATTCAAATTGAGACTAAAGTTTTATTGTGAAAGTTTTCCAAGAAAAAAAAGCGGGACATTTTGAAGAAAAGGCGGGACAGCAGGACATTCAACATGAAAGCGGTACACGTCCCGCTTTGCGGACGGATGCCAGCCCTAATTTAGAACCAAATGATTTGTTGAAGATGAAGAACAACTTTTTTCTTTGTATATGTACAGTAGACCGCCCCAAATGACCTGACTTTTGAAAAAGTTATACGCTGCAGGCTAAAATTGATCCTGGGCCTAGTACAAGATCCCATGCCAAATTTGGGCCAGATCGGACCACGGGAAGGGGTCGCTCAACGAGCCTGAAGTTTGTATGGGATTTTGAGACATTTTGTTCCAGAGGAACATGAAAAACCAGTTTTTCAATAACTTTTGTCTCCTTCGACCGATTTCTTTCAAAAACGGGTTTTCTTGAAGCTTAAATCATGACAAATATTTCATCCAAAGGTTTCATTTCAATCAAAGTTATGATAAAAAAGTTATTAAGCTTCAAAAATTGGCTAACTTTTTTAAGGGTGATATTCATCAGTGTTCCAATGAGGCGACTAAATGTTCGACCAAATCACTCAATGTGAAATGCATGCCGTTTCGTCAAATAATGACCGATTTTAACCAATATTGTTGTACTCGATTGCAAGTTTTGATGTTTTTTTTTAAATATTTGAGTTTGGATGATATTCACTTGATAGTTCGGAAAGAAGTAACTGTGGAAAAATGCTTGACAATTTAAAAAAATTGCATAACCACAGGGGCTTAGGAACATGACTGAACGATTTGTGATTTCAATAAAAAAACAGTTTTTCATCAATAACTTCGGTTCCTGTCGGCCGATTTTTTTCAAAAGCAACTTTTCTAAACGCCTAAACTATGATAAATATTTCATCCAAAGACTGCATTTCGATAAGAGTTAAGATAAAAAAGTTATTAGGCTTCTAAAATGGGCCAACGGTGATATTAATTACTGTTAATGAGGCGTCAATATGTTCGACCGCCTCGACTCATTGACAGTGATGAATATATCTTTTAAGAAAAACCGTTTTTGAAAGAAATTGGCCAACGGGAACCAAAGTTATTGATGAAAAACAGGTTTTTGATGTTTCTTCTGAGCAAAATGTCTCGAAATCCCATACAAACTTAAAGCTCGTTGAGCAACCTCTTCCCGTGATCCGATCTGGCCCAAATTTTGCATGAGAACTTGTACTAGGACTAGAATCAATTTAAGCCTGCAGCGCATAACATTTCACAGTTTTTGAATTTCCCATACAAATTTGGGGCAGTCTATTGTACATATTTCCGCCTTTGGGCGGGTTTTATGTTTCATCTTTTCTACTTGACTCAGGATCATTTTTTTTCTCAAAAAATCTATTCTGAATGGTTGTTACTCTCAGACTCAACCGCCATAATTTTTTTTTAGATCGAAAAACACATGGGCCAACGCTTTATGATAATTTTTCGCAAAGAGGTCCATTTACATTTTTTTGCGTTTTTATTGTAGTAGCTGTAGCTTTCTTTTGATAGAGAATGAGGGTGAATCTTTTTACTGGCATCACAAATCGTCCAGTCATGTTCCTAAGCCCCTGTGGTTATGCAATTTTTTTAAATTGTCGAGCATTTTTCCACAGTTACTTCTTTCCGAACTATCAAGTGAATATCATCCAAACTCAAATATTAAAAAATAACATCCAAAATTGCAATCGAGCACAACAACAATGGTTAAAATCGGTCATTATTTGACGAAACGGCATGCATTTCACATTGAGTGATCTGGTCGGACATTTAGTCGCCTCATTGGAACACTGATGAATATCACCCTTAAAAAAGTAAGCCAATTTTTGAAGCTTAATAACTTTTTTATCATAGCTTTGATTGAAATAAAACTTTGGAATAAAATATTTGTCATGATGAAATCGGTCGAAGGAGACAAAAGTTATTGACGAAAAACTGGTTTTTCATGTTCCTCTCGAACAAAATGTCTCAAAATCTCATACAAACTTCAGGCTCGTTGAGCGACCCCTTCCCGTGGTCCGATCTGTCCCAAATTTGGCATGGGATCTTGTACTAGGCCCAGGATCAATTTTAACCTGCAGCGTATAACATTTCACAGGTTTTAAATTTCCCATACAAATTTGGGGCAGTCTAATGTACAGTTATGGTGCTATTTTTAAAGCCATTTTATGATATATTGCCCGTGTTGGAATAATGGATAGGAACCCTATCAAATGGTTAATTTTAAAGAAAAATCTAAATAGGAAATAGTGGGAGGGCCTAGGAGAATGTATAAAGGTAAAATTTCATTTGTATTTGGAAGCTAAAACCAGTGTCCGGCACAAAAGCGCTAATCCGCTATTCGCTAGTTAGTCCGCTAACTTTTTGTTAGCGGTTCAATTTTGCCGCTAAGTTTGGATTGATTTAGCGAATTGAAAAGTTCCGCTATTTTTTGGTTCCGCTAATTGAAGATCGCTAACTCATATATATTTGTATCAATCTCTCGATTTCTTAGTGATATAATAAACTTTTTTCCATTAATCAAGTCAAAGTGACATTGTGCATCATTCTGATTGCTTAATTGGATTCATGGGAGGAATGCGTACAAGAGTTAGAGAAAAGATGTATTAAGTGTCATTTTTCTCTCTTTAAGTACTTTTTTTAGCAACTTTTTTAGAAGAAGATAACGATAAAAGGTGTTAAACAACCCAAGTAACACCGTCTGTTTTGTAAGACCCTTCAAGCCTTTTATGAAACCTAAACTTGGTCTTGTAGACTGCTCTAAAACTTTAAATGTTACTTGGGAATACAAAACTATTTTCAACATCTTTTCATCAGCATTTGTTTCCAAGTGGTTGAGCTATATACTTTTCACAATACAGTTTTCTAGAGATTTAACAGATTAGTTCATATAAAAATAAAATAAAATCACTATTGTAGTCTTCGTTTTAAGTTCAAATAGAAATTTTATAAACGTTTGACATTGCTCCGGAAAAATTTGAAAAAGGGGAAAACAGGTTAAAGATTTTAAATAAGGTTATTTATTTAAAACAATGCCAAAACAAAAAAAAATAGTTGCACAAAAGATTATTTGCAACAAAATTGCATACTATCTACTTTGCACAAAACCAATAAATCGAGTAAATTTTTAACCAAAATTTAAATAAAAAAAAGAGATATAGCTCCCTTTTTTCACATTCTGTTCTTTTGCTCTTTCTTTAATTGTTCGAAAACTGTTTGTTTTACTTTATAGAACACAGAGACTCGTTAAAACTCCTATCTTTGGCAGTTTTGGTTTTGCTCATATAATTTTATGAAAATACGATCAATTTATCTACTTTTTAAATAAAAACTTGAAACTTCATTAATTCCTCCTTGGAGAGTTGGAAAAATCGAAAGGGGGAAATGACTAAAGAAAAATTTAATATTTGTTCCGGCCTTAATATTGGTAAACAGTTAGCGATTAGCGATTAGCGCTTTAAGCTTAAAGCGATAACTTTTTTGGCACATTTAGCGTATTTAATTAGCGATCGCTAACTTTGTATGAGTTAGCGATTTAATTAGCGGCGCTAATTTTTCAGTTAGCGATGCCGAACACTGGCTAAAACTTTTTTGCAGTCGTTATAATTTTTGCCCCTGAATGTATGCAGCATCATTATTCTTTTTTGATTTTAAATGTTTTAAAAAGGAAACTTCAAAAAGTACGGTAAAATTAATAAACAAGCATTTGTAAATATTATGAAGGTGTTTGGTATCCTTTATGATCATGAAAAATCGATAAAACCGTAAAATTAGAGACTGATCAAATCTCTGCTTCCCGCATGTGACAAATCAGAAATTAATTGGCAAATTCTACATCTCCTCAGTGCGGACATGCTCCGGAACGCTGAACTTATCCTTGGCCGTGAAAAGCAGGTAGCCGGGGATCTGTTTGTCGTCGGCCTTCACATATGTTTCTTTGTCCATGATGCAGCATTCAACTTTCGTCGCATTTTGAGGAACAACTTCCTGGCACGGGTTTTGGCGGACCTTTTGTACCTGGATTTCTGGACAAAACCTCGTCTTAGGTGCAGTTCCATATCCACATCCCAACTACCCGGTTGTGATTTTTGGTGTTGTACGGAATACTTTTTCCTTCACTCCTGGGCTTCTGATGGTCAATCGTTCCTCGAACCGCCTTATCACTCGCGACACCGTGAAATTTACCTTTCTCAACGTCCTAGCGATGGAACGATACGAGAGATCCTTGTTCTCGTGATGAATGCGCAAGATTTTATCACGCACGAGCTTTTTTTCGAGTCCTTTTCCGCGAGTTTGGATCTTAGAACTTGCAGGATGTGAACAATGCACTATGAACTAGGTTCACCCAAATTTTCATTAAATTCTACCCAACGATTAAAAAGTTAGAGCAATTTCATAGTGTTGCAATTTCATCGTAGACACCCACGAAAAGAAGTAATTATTGTAACAATTGAATTAATCTTTTCCGATAACGTTCGAGAAAGTTCAATGATATTGACGGTCATTAAAAAAAGCAACTTGCGATAATCTTATTCAGCTTTGCATAGGCATTCGTTCTCAAAATTATTATCTAATTATACTTCTTAATGACAATATTTTTCTCTTAACTGCCGACGATTCCTTTGGTCCTCAAAATGCAGGAGTTGCATTCTGTGTTTCAATATGCGAGAATGTTATGAAATATGTTATTACTTTTACGGTCATGAGTTTTAAGAGGAATCAGAACTATTAAATGGAAGGAACGGCCCACTTCCTAAGGCGGATCTTAAGAACTGGTATCTTAGCAATTTGATAATACATGACAGAAATTTCAGTTTGAAGTGATCCGGGGATATTAGATAAAGTCCCGTTAGAAACATTTACATTCATCCAGTGCAAAACATGTCAAGAATCGATGCGTGCCTTGAGTTTAAATTTTAAACTTTAAAACAATGGTGTCACTTAATGCAATAACATATTAATGACTGTTTCGATGAAAGTTCATCAACACTGAGAAGCTTAAATTTCGCCGTAATTATTGAATAATAAATGAATATTTATAAAACTGAGCTCATAAATTATTATATCTAGAAAAAAAATGAAAACCAGTGGAAACTAACCTAGTTTTAATTTTTTCGTGATATTTTTTTACTTTAAGAATTGGCGGAAATAACAACGAGAGTTTTCAGAAATTTCCAGAGCCGTTTTTTTAACATTAAATGGATTAAATGTGAAGATTTTAAATTCTCGAGTTAATTGAAGTGTCGTATTCGATTTCTCATAAAATTACTTAAAAATTAAATTTATCATTTCAAAATAGTTGTGCACAGAAAAGTCAAAAGTGTAAATTAAAAGTCGATATACCTCAGATATTGTCTTCAAAATATTGAAATTCTAAGATCTAAATGATAATGGAATTGGCCACCCTATCAATCTCTTCATTATTACTTCATCACTATCAGAAGTAAATGAAATTGAACAGAATGCCAATTTTTTCATCTTAATTCTTTGATTCCTAGCTGGCAAACGGCAGAAGGACAAAGTTAGTGAGCTGTCCGATATAAGTGTGTGCAGAAGATTGTTATACCGTACTGTTAACCGGAGACCGCAAGTTCCAAAAACGGTATGGTGGGGGGCGCCGGCCTCCTGTGGTGACATCTGCCATGGCGAAGGTCGCCATGAAGCGCCTTAAGAGAAATCCTCATCGTAGTAACACTGAATTGGCCGAGGATCTCAACATATCAGATCGAAGTCTCTTTTGGATCCTGAAAGATAAACTTTAGACCAAGCCCTATAAGATCCAAAAGATTCAAGACCTTACGGTGAAGCAGAAACAAGAACGGGTAAAATAAGCGAAGGCGCTGCTGAAGAGGGCCTTAGTGAGGAAGGTTGAAGAATATCGTGTTTACCAAAGAAAAACTCTTTACCGTGCAGCAAATCGTGAATAAGCAGAATGACAGAGTTTGGTTGCCAGACAGATTACGAAGCCATGCCGACTTGCTGACGGCCACCCAGTGACAGAAACCAGCATCGGTGATCGGTGAAGATCAACCAAAATACATATCGGGAACTAGTTCAACAGAATGTAGTCGAACGTCGACATTTTGGTTCCAGGGATTGGGTTTTCCAACAGGACATGGCACCGGCTCACAAAGCGAAGAAAACTCAACTTTGGATTGCGCACATTTTCCAGGGTCCATTTCGAGCTCCGAGTGGCCGGCGAGTTCGCCAGACCTGAACCCTATGGACTTCGCTGTTTGAAGTATGTTGGAGGCCGATGTGGAAGGTCCTGAAGCGACAGCTCGTAGCAGCCTGGGATAAAATATCACAAGAACACCTGCCGGCCTCATACAATGCGTTCCTTGACCGTCTGCGGCGAGTGGTTAAACTCAAGGGCGAACAAGTCGAACTTTACCAGTACATTTTGAAAAAATAATTTGTTTTCAAGAGAAATTGAATGAATTTGAAAAAAAAGTTGTTGTTTTGAACAATTTATATGTTTATTTCAATGTAGCACTTTAATTGCCGGACCCTGTTTGTCTATAGGGAACAGACAGACAGTAATCTATTTAAAATACATAGGTATTCTCTTCAAAATGAATTGGATATTTGAAAAACCTCCGAATAAAAATTGACACATCCTAATGTTGAAATCACAGAGAACCGTTTCTAATTTTCAGCCAATTGCCACACCGTTGAAGATCGGCGTCCGTCGCAGTCTACAAAGCGCTGTATGCCACCCGAGGCGGCTCGTTGTCAAATGTCATTGCGTCCAGACCTGGTGCATTTTTGTTTATGAGCAGCCTCTCTTCTGCTTGATGTTATGATCGTTCAAGAAAGATACCGGGGGAAAGGAAAAAAAGGGGCTCAGAATTTCAGTGACAACGACAAACGACTCCGCGACCCTTCACAAAGTTCTAGTGCACGGGCGGCGGCGATCGTGAAAAAACAAAAAGAAAACCACCACGATCCCGTCACAGACATCTCACGAAGATCTTCACGTCCGCTGCCAGTAAATCATTCGGTCGCTGTCCAACGATTTTTCTCGTTCGGTTCTCGGTGAAAAAGAAAACTCCTTCCCATTTAGGGATGCTAACTTCGTCAAGGTTGATGAGAGTACGCGCGGGAGGCGCCGCGCCGTTCGTTGAAGTGGAAGTGGGTAGAGGTATCTCAAGACGGATGCGCATACCCATCAATGTCATAAATTTTTCCTCGTGTTTTCCACGCACTTCTAAATACCTACCTACTCCGTCTCTCTCTAGCACAGATCCCAATCCGCGGCATCCAGCAAATGTTCAACTGTCCACACATTTCCATTTGGTCGTTGCGTTGATGCGTCCGTCGTACTTGAACATTTTGTCGCTCGGCCGTTTATGGGAATGGATTTTTCTTTTCCCACATACAGAACAAGCTGTGCGGGGCTAAAAATAGAGGATGCGATCCGACCAAGATCACTCGCCATAACCCAGGCATAGTTGCACTAAGACGCAGTTTTTCCCTCACCGGGATCTTCAGCGGATGTCCAACGACGGAGGAAAAAATCAACAACAAAGAAGGATATCGCGTCTGTACCTACCCGAAGAAAATATTCTGGTGCGTTAGCTCTCACTGTCCCAGTCGGAGTTTTATTTTCCCTACTTTTTTGTTGTCAAACAAGAAGGGGGAAAACTCGATCGTGGAATTTTTCCACTTGAGATCGCGGTTCACGTTGATGAGCCAGAACATGTGCATTTGTGCATCATGGCCAAAGATTCGAAAAAGTTAGTGCTAATGCTTCAACATAGAATGAATTGAGAACCTTGAAATTTTTTGACTGATATTTTTTGAAATAGGGATGTACCGAATAATGACCTTTTCAACTGGCTATATGTATATGACTTTTCTCGAATTATTTATTTGGACTTATGGGCAAAATCTAGAAAAAACGATAATCGAAGTATAATGCTTTCTTCAATGAATGATACACGGATTCACCTAAGATGTTTAACTGAAACAATAAATTTCTGATGATTTTGTAGATAATTCTAAATCAATTTTGGATATTTTATAAATAATCCAATATCAGTTGAAGGAATTGACCCGATCGATTTTGGCAACATCCAATCAAAACCTTTCGTTTTTGGCAACATCCAAAAAAGACGATTTATTTGTTAATTTTTTTATTTTTCATTATCATTACAAAATAATTAAAATTAATGTAAAACGTTATATTAGCAAGATTTTTTTTATAATTTGGCCTAATTATATAAGTTGCAAACATTAAAACATGACTTTTTCCATGTTTTTCTGTTTTAAACTAATATCATTAAGTCAAAGTTAAAAATATTATGTCATATTACGATTGATACAAATTTTGATTAGTTTGATATAAAAATATAAAATAAATAAGTGACATAAAAAACCGTTTGACTTTGGCAACATAAAATTGACGGGCGTGTTACCAAAATTAACAGGGTCTGAATTTTTTATTAAATTTTCGGTACATCTCTATTTTCAATTTATTAAATTTGTTGACTGAACTGTCGTTTTTTAATCTGTGACTTGAAATGAAAGCCAAAAATGTCTTATCAAACTTCTATGAGATTATGAGATACATACATACAGTGTTTCAATTGGAATAGAAGTTTCCAAAGATTGTTCATAATAGTTGAATCCCTAATTAACAAATTAATTTCAACTTTTGATGTTCAATTCAAGCATTTTAGCAAAATATTCGCAATTTTGAAGATTCAAAATTAAAAATCTTTTTTTCCTAACTTTTCCTTAAGTTGTTGTTTCACTTATCAACCAACCGAAAAAATAAGAAAAACTGTAAACAAAATTTAAATTAGTGTGCATTATAAAATGATAATCTTTAGCTCAAAAAATTGTTAACAATATTCAAATGTGGATATTGAAAAAGCAAATAGAGGGAAGAATTTGTGCCTACGCAAGCAGGATTCAGAAGGAACACACATCCGCGGGCTTTACTCTATCTCATAAAAAAGCTTGTTTAACCCTCATCCGCATTAGGGTGTCATTTTGACACCATTGCAAGTTTGAAGGCTT
Organism: Uranotaenia lowii; assembly: GCF_029784155.1. Taxonomy (NCBI): domain Eukaryota; kingdom Metazoa; phylum Arthropoda; class Insecta; order Diptera; family Culicidae; genus Uranotaenia; species Uranotaenia lowii. The sequence continues at coordinate 261,578,857 of NC_073693.1, read as the reverse complement.
GTAACTTCTTTCAGAAGCTTCAAAATACAAAAATTTCTTCGGGGACCCTAAATGAATTCAAAAGTTCTTCAATATTGCATCTTTACTTTTTTTATGGACGAACCCTGGAAGCCTGGACAAAAAAAAACTCCCTTTTCCGACTTTTTTTGTAATTTTGACACCACAAAAGTAAAATCTATTTAAGTCGTTTGAATTATTATGAACTTCATATAAAACTTATATCAATAGAAACCTTGTAATGTCAGTAAAATATGTTTAGAACATTATATACAGCTAAAGTTACTAGTTTTCTCGTTATTCAGCATGAAAGAAAAAAAATCCGAAAAAACATGCCTCACGAAAACTGCTGTAGTTCATATGTTACACGTCCAAAAAAATATTTGCCTTATGCATATGAAAGCTGAAGTAAATGCCTACATCATGGAGACAAGAAATATATTTTAAAATTTTTTTTAATGAAATGGTCACAAAAAGTTTAAAAAAGTGGTCTAAAAAACCTACTTTTTATTCGATTGCTAGTAAATACTGTTTGAGCGATGGTAGAGTTTTGAAAAAAATATAACTACAAAATGTATTAAAATTCCAACATTTTGCTGTCTTTAGATTTTTGATGCAACCAAAATTGAATTAACTGGAATTTTTCAAAGTTCACTACTTTGCGCAATTTTTTGACAAGTTGAAATTTCATCTCTTTTTGTGGACCACCGTCAGGTTGTACCCGGATTTTCAATGCTTTCACTTTGTTTGGACCAATCAAAAGTATATTCATTGGAAATTAAATTTAATCTACATTCTAGTGAGGTGCTACAATTCACGCTGTGAGATTTCACAAAAATATGAAAATTATAAACGTAAAATCATTCCTGAATTTCTAGAACTACAAGCACCGCGTCCAGCAAAACGTGTTTGTTTGCTCTCCGAGTAGGTACGGAGGGTGATGATTCGGGCAGAGAGCGAGGCCGACAGACGAAATAATGATGCGTGTCGTACGTTTCGCGGTTGGAAATTTTCTATTGACAGTAGTTCTCGTTTGCTAGTCACGACACGCATCATTATTTCGTCTGTCGGCTTCGCTCTCTGCCCGAATCATCACCCACCGTAGGGGAGAGGCAGGTAATATGCGCATATTAAGGAAAACACTCATTTTCTCCCATATTCCGATAGATAGGAGCCTGAAAACTATACGCACATGAGCGGACATCTGTTTTCTATACGTAAGAGCAATATTTCTGTTAAAATCTCTTACAGTTTTTGTGAAAATAATTTTATAATAAAAGAAGTCAAAATAGCCGATTTCCGAAACCGGCGGGCTAAATGCGCATATTTATGTTTTAAGCTATATTTCATTTACACTCGCAATATTTTGAAATTATTTAATTGAAAATGGTAGAAACGGATGTTAGGCATACGTCAAGGTTGAAATTTTGGTGAAATTTTTTACATCACTAGTTCTTTTGCATGAAACATAGTTAAGTATACCATATGGCCATATTTCATGGTAATATTTTGTTCATATCGTATTTTTATCGGATCAGTATGAAGTTCTTCTTTTTTCGCTGTAAGATCGTGATTTGAGCGTAGATTTAATGTTTAAATGATAGGAAGTAAAAAATTTATAAGAATAATCTATTTTTCTTGATATAGGCATTTAACCTGCCTTGATATGGGCATTCAGAACCTGTCTCGTATTCCAATATCTTATCATCTACAACTTTGCCAAAAGCTTCAATTTGTTGAATTTCCGATTTCCAGGTGAATAAGAAAGAAAAACCATTAAAATTTTTGTTCACAGAATCTGTACGCACGATAATTAAAATTCAATATATTATATCAAAACTGACAAAAATCTTGTTTGAATTTTTAAATTTTTTCGACTTTATATAACAATTTAATTTTTTCATGCCATGTGTTAAAAGCGTACTACCCTCAAACTGCACTGATTAGATATGATGAATCTCTAGCCATATCGTCAATCGGCTGTATGCGCATATTACCTAACATGCGCATTTAGGAACACTTCCCCCTACCTACTCGGAGAGCAAACAAACACGATTTGCTGGACGCGGTGCTTGTAGTTCTAGAAATTCAGGAATGATTTTACGTTTATAATTTTCATATTTTTGTGAAATCTCACAGCGTGAATTGTAGCACCTCACTAGAATGTAGATTAAATGTGCTTTCCAATGAATATACTCTTGATTGGTCCAAACAAAGTAAAAGCACAAATAATCTGGGTACAACCTGACAGTGGACCACAAAAACAGATGAAATTTCAATTTGTAAAAAAATCGCGCAAAGTAGTGGACTTTGAAAAATTCCAGTTAATTCAATTTTTGTTGCATCAAAAATCTAAAGACAGCAAAATGTTGGAATTTTAATACATTTTGTAGTCATATTTTTTTCAAAACTCTACCATCGCTCAAACAGTATTTACTAGCAATCGAATGAAAAGTAGGTTTTTTAGACCACTTTTTTAAACTTTTTGTGACCATTTCATTAAAAAAATTTTTAAAAAATATTTCTTGTCTCCATGATGTAGGCATTAACTTCAGCTTTTATATGCATAAGGCAAATATTTTTTTGGACGTGTAACATATGAACTACAGCAGTTTTCGTGATGCATGTTTTTTCGGATTTTTTTTCTTTCATGCTGAATAATGAGAAAACTTGTAACTTTAGCTGTATATAATGTTCTAAACATATTTTACTGACATTACAAGGTTTCTTTTGATGTAAGTTTTGTTTAAATCGGTCTAACACGCCAAAAGTTATAACGATTTGAGCTTATGGTGTCAAATTGACACCACAAGTGCTGATTAGGGTAATGAAATCTAATGCGGATGAGGGTTAAATCAAGCGACTTCTATATGGATAAAGATTTGATAAATTACTCACCAATCTCATCAAAAGTAATATACAAAATTTTGAATATTTCTGATGTTTCAAAAATTGAAAATTATTTAAACGGTTCGTAGATCATAAACTTCTCAAAATTTTTCCACTGTTTTACTAGCAATGTTGTAGATAAAGGTAATCACTACTAACATGTAAAATAACTTTTTGGAAACAACTTCATCCGGGATCTCAAAATTTCCAAAAGTGTAAAAAGTTATAAGTTGTCGTCAATTTGTTTGACAATTCATTAGGTTGGAACCCATAGATGAAGAGCATATGAAATTGTTTGTTAAAGAATTTGTGTATTTTTTCATTCATTTACCAATTTTCTCAAGACATGAATACAAAAATGTTCAACGATTTAAAATGTGGACTTGACAAAAAAATTCAATTTTGAAAAAATTAAGGAAAACATGTCTTTTTGACATTTTGACATTCACTAAATAAAGAACTATGCATGCAATTTTTGTAGGTCCGTTTGTTTTCAAATGATTGTTTCCTAATTATACTAACATTTTACTCCATGACAAATAATGAAAATAAAAAAATATGCACATTTTAAACAATTTTATTAATATTCAAGTTTCTTGTTTATGTTTCCCAAAGATTCTGTTTTTTTAATGTTCATAATTCCTGCTAGTCCTAAAGTTATTGCTGCTTATCATTTTAAACATAATTCCACCAATAATTGAAAGATGTTTGAATTTTTTGAGAAAAACAGATTTTTTGTTTTACTTCTGTTTTCGTTTATAGATTTGCTAAGGAACACAAACCAAAATTCTTATCTAAATTCAAAAGTTAGAAGTAGTGTACAGTTATAAGGTTGTACTCCATTTACCCGAAAACCATTGCCCAGAATGAAAAATCCCCAGAATTCCATTCGCCAGAAAGAACCATTCCCCAGAATTTTTTTCCCCAGACGAACCATTCCCCAGAAAAATTTTCGCCAGAATGTACCATTTCCCAGAAATTTTTTCACCAGAATGATCCATGTACCAGAATTTTTTTCGCCAGAAGGACCATTTCCCAGAAAATTGAAAACATTTATCCTTACTACAAATTATTAAAAAAAAGGAATTGTTACAAAAAAATGGGGTTTCATAACTTTATTCTTTTGCGGCAAGGCCGCAACCAACGAGGATGAAGGGGCTGAGGCGGCACAAAGCCGCCGAAGCTCCCAAATCCGAGGAGGCCGCCGACCCGCCGTCGGAAGCGGCGGCCCCAATACATTGGTCTAGGTCTGCCGGGGCTTCCTAGGTCTGCGTGAAAGCTAGGGGTGATCCCTTAGCCCCGTCCGCCACGCGACAGCGTGAAGGACAAAACGTCTTTCAAGTTCGAACGCGCAGCGTGAGGAGTCGGATACCAAAACGGTTTTTTAAAGGACCATGGTAAGCATTGAATCAATTAAAGTACCCGAACCAAAAACAAAGCACAATATTGGTTCTAAAATAAATTTAGTTGGAAAATTTCGAAGTCGTAGTTTCATTCAAAAAATCATTTTGAGAAAATTAATTTCGAATCATATGAAATATTCAAGAATTCATTAGAAAAAAAAAATAGGGGAAAAAATCTGGGATTTGTGCCATTCTGGTAAATGTTCCATTCTGGGGAAAAAAATTCTGGGAAATGGTCCATTCTGGGAAAAAAATTTCTGGTAAATGGTGCATTCTGGGGAATTTTTTTCTGGGAAATGGTTCATTCTGGGGTGTGATTTCGGGTATTTGTCATTCTGGGAAAAATTCATTCTGGGCAATGGTTTTCGGGTAAATGGGATACAATCCAGTTATAATTTTTATTTATCATACTTCATACTGAGAATTCCTACATCATAAATTATTTGGAAAAATCAATACAATTTTTATTAAAAAATATCAGTATGATTTTTTCAAATTCTCAAATTTGACCAAATTACGAACATTGAAAGATCAAAGAATTAGTTTTTACTATTGATTGTTAATGGGAAAAAATTTCATAACTTCTTATTTAAAACTCTTTACTTTTCTTCTCATATTTTTTTTCTTAATGATGTCTTCAACTAGTTTAAAGAATGCAAACATTTTACAAAATGGTTCACGTTTATAAAAATGGTCAATAAGACTTTTGTAAAGTATTTTTTCATATCCCGCACACAATCACCTGATAATTTCATCTGAATTTTTAGTTTAAAATCCATAAGACCAATCTAATTTTTCATATTTTTTTTTTTTAAATGTACTTTAGAAAACAAAATTTTTAGTGCTTAGTTCTAATAACTGTTTTTGGGAGATTTTGGCTCCCTGAGTTTGAATCATTTGCCAGATTTTGTCCACCAGCTCTGGTGCGTGGTAATTTTTGAATCTATCGATTTTAACCTTCCTTTGCGGTTTTTTACAAAAAAAGGACAATAAGCCGGTTAGAGTCATAAAGATGCGGATTACTATTTTGACTGTTTCTTCAAAACTACTGAACAGATTTGAGCCATAGAGCTGAGCCATAAAACAAGATTGAGGCATAAAACTAGATGGTCAAAACTTTTTTATCACAGATCGTGACAACTCCGATTGAAATAATGCAATTTCACTGTAACAGCTAAACTTATGCTGATTTAGGGACTCATTTTATTAAAAATGAATTGTTGGTTCCCGATAAAAACAAATAGAAAAAATATTCAAATCATTGGTTTTCTTTTTAAAACCATTGTTTTTTACTGAATAATTAGCTTATATCTATACAACTGGGCTGATAAACTATTATATTCATAAAAATATGTAAACCAATAGAAACTAACCTAGTTTTAATTTTTTTTGTCATATTTTTTTCACATTGAGAACCAACAAAAACATTCAACGAGGGATTTCATAAATTCGCTGAGCCGAGTAGTAAATTGAAGTGCCATATTTGATTTCTTATAATATTATTCAAACAGAAAATTTATCATTTCAGAGATGTTAAGCTCAGGGTAACAAAAGGCGTAAAGTAAATGTTGATATACCTTAGATTTGGTCTTCAATATGTTGAAATACTTTTATTTTATACTAAAATTGGTCACCCTATCAGTATCTTAATTATTGATTCATCACTATCGCTTGAATTTGAATGTAATCGAAAAGACCGAAAAATTTTTTTCATGAAAATTTCTTAATTCCTTTCTGTGGTCTGAAAAACCAAGCACTTTTATGATTTCAAAATGAGCTCTCAACCTATCTAAATTCATATCAATTAAAAGGTTTTCAATTCGAATTCAACAAAGGGAGTTGTTTATGCTGCAAAATACCCATGTTAAGGAATTTTTGTCGTTTTCTGAAGATCTAAATAATCAAAAATCAATTTATTCAGAAACATCTGATAGCAGACGGTTGGAAAATTCCAAAATGGTAAAGTTCATGAAAGTCGGTTTAGTGGTTTTGATTTTATAACCAAAACAATAATGCGGGTCTATATGATCCCAACCGACTAATTGTCTTTTTTTCGATGGGTGACTCTAATAACACTACTCAAAAATAAAAAAAAGTGGATTAGTTGAATTTTCAACTATTTTCGAAAGTTATTTCGAAAACAAGAGCTGCTAGAATAAAAACTAAATGCATATTTGGAAAAAGCGACCCTAAATTTGTCTAAATTAGATCTTAAGTTTTTGACACCTCGGAAAACTGTGAATTTTTATGTCTTGAGTAATTTCAATTCGATCGGAGAAGTATGTGAAACTTGTTTAAATAAGACATTGATTAAGCTTGAAGAAATGTTTGACATAATCAATTCATAATTTATAATTTTGTTATTTGCTTCTATCTGATCCTAGGGAACCTCAATTTGTGAGCAAAAAAAATTTAAAAAATTGCATCTACTTTTAATTTTTATTAATAAGTTAAAAAAGTTAAAATATGTTGAGCCGATCACTATTTTGCCATCCTTTTTCGGTAAATTTGTATAGATATAAGAATAGAGAAGAACCGTTTTCAACTAAACAGCCCTACACAAATTTCATCAAGAGTCTCAAAATAAATTGATCAAGAAAAAATTAAACCTTGTTTAAAAAATGGAGGAGAAAAAAGTTTTTAAGAAGTTCATAAAAAATATGAAACATGCCACATTCCCACAATAATCTAAAAATATTGGAAAATGTGATCAATCTTGCCCAGTTTTACGGTAAACCCTTTACACAAACCTCACAAGAAGATGTGTACGATCCCGGGTCCAATAACCTAACAAGATTCCTTTATCCCTTTTTCTATGTCTAATAAGCATTATCGAAATCTGAAAATCAATACTTTCCATCTACCCTACCGCCACCTTCCAGACACTAGCCCAACAATGTTTGAAATAATCCAATTAGAACTCATTCTAATCACATATGTACACACACGTGAGCACCTTTGCAGGAAGAACCGAGCACAAAAAGCTCATTTCCCCCGTCCGTTCTTTATTAAACGCTCACATAAAGAACCACCCATCATACAGCATCGAAGGGATTAGCTTCATGAATATATGCATGCATACATATACGCACATCAATCGATCGGTTTTCATTCTAAACTCACGGCCAGAATTCGCCGCTTCCGACCAAATCCCTTAACCGGAACCTGTGTATAAGCATAAGCGAACGAACACAAACATACACAGATTCAACTTTAACAACACATCATCATCGGAAAAGTCGTTCGCTCGCTTGGTCGTTGGTGAGGGTCATGTGCTGCTGGTGCCGTTCCTCATCATGTGGAAAGCCCTTCCTGGACCAACCCGCATTCGACGAAAACGACCCAAAGTGAAGGTGAGGTGGCTCTGTCTTCCTGCCTATACCCTGGCTGGAAAAGCGGAGGGAAAATGTGAACCGTTTTTCCATCTATGTAGTATGGATGGACAGGCGAAACGAGCGAACCAACAAACGAAGGAACGAAAGAACGATGATGTATGTGAGCGCTGGACGCCAATTCAGAAAATAACGAACGGCTCTTATGTGTGAGCTGGTAGGATGGTGGGAAGGATTCGACGCTTTAGGGTTACCAGGAGGTTTTTTTTAAACAAGTATGCAATAAATATTTATTTACATACAGGATATCTATATTAATCGAAAGCTATTTCTATATGATTGGATGTTTGTTCTCTATAGGCTCTGCCGTCTTAAGATCTAGAGAGCTGAAATTTGGTATGGATACTCACAAAGACCAGAAATGATGAAAAGTGTTTTTAGATTTTCGAATGACCTTGACTTTTGAAGGGGGTCGTTCATACATGACAAATATTGTCTCATCGATATTGGCATTATTTTACATTGGATTGTGATGAAAATTTGCACATGAGGGTTTTGAAGGACGAGCATATATGTACATGTTTTGAGAGACGGGCAATCAATTCCAGGTTTCAAATTTAATTATCAGGGGTCGTTCATATCAAACTCAAAATGTTTTTGCGATATTGACGTTATTCTTCATTGGATTGAGAAGAAAATTTCTACATAGGAGTTTTAAGGGACTTTTGATTGCTTTCAGGTTTAACATTTTGAATCAGGGGTCGGCAAAAGGGGTCGTTTATATTATTTATCATTTTTATGTTTATGTTTACTGTTTTTGCGATATCGTTTTGATTGTACAAAGGATTGTAATGTAAATTATCACAAAGAAGTTTTACAGTAAAGGTAATTGATTTCAAGTGTGATGTTTTGATCGTGTTCCAAAAAATGAGGTCGTTTATGTTATTTGTCATTTTTGTGTTATTATTATGCACCGAATTGAGATGCAAATCTGCAGATGAGGGTTATGAGTTATGAATAAATGGACAAGTCCGCAAAAGGGGTCGTCTATGTTAACTGTTCCCTGTTTTCGAGCCATGGGACGTTAAAAAGTTCGTCCATATTAAAAGTTCAGTAATCTGTGCAATAATTTTGTGGGAGTCAGT